>NC_056730.1:523354027-523654027 GCF_019279795.1 Protopterus annectens | reverse complement strand
CTGGGGGCTGTGGTGAGACCAAAGGGAAGGACCCTGAACTGGTAGTGACTGGCTCCCAGCCGGAAGCGAAGAAACCTCCTGGATCGTCTGTCCATCCGAATGTGGTAGTATGCATCCTTGAGGTCTATAGAGCACATCCAGTGATTCACCCCTAGAAGGGGGAGGATGGACTGCAAAGTGACCATCAGGAACTTCTCTTTGGGAACTGACAGGTTCAACAGGGACAGGTCTAGAATGGGTCTTAGGTCCCCCATCTTTTTTGGCACTAAAAAGAACCTGGAGTAGAACCCTGATCCGATCTGGTCTGGGGGGACGGGCTGGATGGCTCTTTTTCTCAGCAGATGGCCAATTTCTGCTGAAGCGGCCTCCCTCTGATCGGGTGGAACATCGGGGAGGATTTTTAACTTTGGGACATGAAGAAAGGGGATCTTGTAACCTCTGGATATAATCCGGAGTACCCAGCGGTCCGATGTAATGGACTCCCATGCTGCTAGGTGCTCCGAGAAACGTCCCCCGACTGCCTCCAGAGTGGAGCAGTCGGGCAACCCCTCAGGGTTGCTGCGTGGGCCGTTCAGAGAAGGGTTCTCTGGACCCAAGGTTCCTGGGAGCCCCTCTGTCCCTACGGCGGCATCCTCCCTGTCCTCCTCTGCCGCGGAAGGACTGGTTGTCCGGAGCGGGTTGGGAATGCTGCGACTTCCGGAACCACATCTTCTTCTGGCCCTTTTGGTTCCTAGAGTAGGACCTCTGGGGCACAGAGAAGCGGACTCCGACGGCAGACAGTGTCTTCCCGTCCTTCTCGCTCTGAACCAAGGTATCGTGAACCGTCTTGCCAAAAAGGGCAGAACCGTCAAAGGGGGCGTTCGCGAATGATGCCTTGAAGGGCTCCGTAAAATCGCAGTGGCGGAGCCAGGCCTGCTGTCTTGTGACTAGGCGTGCTCCAGCAGCTCTAGCGGCTCCCTCGGTAGCGTGGGAAAGTAACCGCATAGAGGTGTTAGTCACAGAACAAAGAGTGGCCATACGGGTGGAGTGCATAAGTATGTCCTCCTCCGATATGGATTCTGGGGGGGGGGATGCAGCGTATTCCTTGATAAGATCGCGCTGCATCCTAATGACGTGTGCCAAATAGTTGAGCGCCCTCACTGAGAAGGTCGCTGAACTAAAGATTTGCTTCCCCAAACGGTCCATCATCCGAGACTCCTTGCTCGGGGGATGGACTGAGGGACTCTCCTGGGCGAGTTCCCTCTTAGTGGCTGCTGCCGACAACATGGCATCTACCGGGGGTCCCTTGCTCCAGTGGGCACGGTCAGCAGGGGGGCTAAGGATCCTGTCGGGCCTCTTAGGGATTGGCTCCACGGTGTCCGGGTCCTTCCACGCCCTGGTGGTAATAAGGTCCACCAGGGGGTCGGCAGGAGGGGACACCCAAGAGGTAGACAGGCCCGCTTCAAATGTCTCCAAGAACACTGACTCGTCCGAGGAAGACTTTGGGCCGACCACCCACCTCTGATCCGTAACATTTCCATGATGTCTCCGAAGGAGACATCCTCAGGGGGTGATCTTGGGGAGCCTTCCCCTTCCTCCAAGTCAGTGTCTTCGGTCAAAGACTCGGGGGAGTCTATGTGCCTCCTTCTACACGAATGCTTGCGAGGTGCTTCCTCGGGGTGGCTGTCCGAGGAGCTCTCACCAGCAATGTCCAGAACCACAGGAACTGCTTGGGGCAGTGAAGCGGGCTGTCCCAGTGGCCGGGTGATGGAAGCCTGGCCCAGAGCAGATGGAGTGCGGGACGGAGCCGAAGCAAGGGCCGGGGGTCCGGATGCCCTCAACAGAGCCCTCTCCACTACATCAAAGGCCGAGGGGGAGCCAGCCTCGACAATAGGATCCGAAAGTCGGCTCCCCCTTGGATCCGATGAGCGGATCGGAGCCGGCACCGAGCCCCTCGGATCCGAGGGACTAGTGCGCTCCGACAAGGACGGCGCCTAAGGCACACTGAGTCCCTCGAATCTGAAACTCGGGCCAAGGCTCTGAGAGGTCGGATCCGACAGACTCGAGGGCAGGGTCGGATCCGAAGTACCCAGTACTGTCGGTGCCGACTCACCCGCGGCTCCGAGCGCTCCGAACCCGGGTAGCGGGTCGGAGAAGGAGCAATGGGCTTAAAAAAGGGGGTCGAGCTCCCCCCCAGAGGGGGGGGGAGGCAGGAGCACTCCCATCTGCATTTGGGCCTGGATGAACCTTCGCATCATCCGGTCCAGATCAGCATCGGAGAGGCTGTAAGTAGACCTCGACGAGGCTACCGAGGTAGACCTTCAGTGCCGCCTCGATAGCTTCGAAGGAGGTCGGGTCTCCTCATCCTCAGGCTCCAGTGAAAAGCACGGGGACCGGAGCCGAGGAGGGGGAGAGCCAGCAGCCAGAGAGGCCGGAGAAGCCCACTTAGCCGGCGGGGCCGAAACGGAGGTCTCGGCCCGCCGCTTGTGGTGCTTCTCTCTCTGGTCCTTTTTCCTGGCTTCCCTCTCCTCCGACCCTTTGGCGGGAGTTTGAATCCTGGGTGGAGGAGGGGGAGCAGGCAAGGCAGGGACTGCCGAAGCAGTGACCACCAAGGGGGCGGGGGCCGAAGCCGAGTCCGGGGGCAAGAGTCCCGCCAAGACCAGCTTCGACCTCCGCTCCTTCAATGCCCTGGGGTTGAACCCTGCACAGATTGAACACCCTGAAGTGAGGTGTTCAACCCCAAGGCATCGAACGCACCAAGTGTGGCCATCAGCAGGGGAAAGCTTATGGCCACACTCGGAGCACTTTGAAAAAACAGCCTTTGGGGCCTCAGACATCACTATTTTTTTTTTTTTTTTTTTTAAAAATAGTAACAATAAACTAAAACACTCACACACACCAACTACGAACCAGCGAGGGGAGGGTAAAAACTATATTAAATTAACCCAAAAAAGATATAAACAGAAGGGAAACCTATAACTTTCACTCAAATTTAAAGTTTAAAAAATTTTAAAACCCTTTAATAAAGAATACTATAACTTAGCTTTTGGAGCTCTGATGACCCAGCCTTTACCATGCGCGGCAAACTAGATCTGAGGTCATGTAGGGAGAGCAGGGCATTATGGGTGAGGGGAGGAGCTAGGAGCTCGGATCCATAGCTGGACAAAACCATGCCGGTTCGGATCCGATATCGGATCCATACCTACAGGTTGCTGACAAATGAATTCTCCTACTTCAGATCTCGTTACCTTCCTTATTATAGGTTCAATATGCTTGGTGACAGTCCTTCCTACTTTCTGCTGCCTTAGTTGTGCTAAAAGCTTTTGTGCTCCAGAGTTGTTATCAAAAAACAGTTATTTGATTGCATTCTTTCTAAACTCATTTATATTATTGAGGTAATCCTTTATTTTCTGTTTAACATTCTGCAGTTGCTCCTCCTCTTGTTCTGTGAAATCCCCCCGTTATGCAATACTTTAACATTTGTCAGTCCCTCTGAGTAATTCTTGTTCCTTCTTAAGAATTTCTCCTTTTCTTTTATTTCCACCCTAATTTTTAACTCCGCTTTAATTTTATTAAACTCCCTAGCTAAATTTTCAGAATAAATTTCTCTTTTCTCTAATAGCTCCTGAATAATTTTGACTACCCACTCCTTAAATTCCTCTCTTTTCAAAAGACGGGTGGGAAAGTGCTAGTGTCTCATTTTTATTTCATTACCTTGTGTTTTTATTTTAGCTATTATTAGAGCATGATCTGAAATAGTTATTGGGTGTGTATCAAGAACTTAGACCTTCAATTAAATGCACATGTTCCTTTGAGATGAAAATTCTGTCTAGCCTAGCCCATTTTTTGTATCTTGGGGAATAATATGTAAATTCACTCTGAACGTCTAGTACTGAATTCACATCTTCCATGTCAAATATTTCCATAAATTACTCAAAAGTCTATCCCCCTTTGTTATACTTTCCCTTCTGGGCCCCCAGACACATCTTCACTGTTGAAAATCAAACTCCAGTCCCCACCTATAAGTAATATTCCTTGCTGAAAGCTGATTATTTCTCCCAGAATTTTCTTAAGATCCATTACTGCAGTTTTAGGTGGAATATAAATACAAACCAATGTAATCCTCTTTCCTTGCCTGTAGCAACTTAATACTACAAATCTACTATTATTGTCTTTTTATCCTCTTCTATCATTACTGGATCTCCTCTTGCAATTGATATAAGTACTCTTTTCCTTTGTTCCAGGTATTCCACTAAATAATCATCCCGAAAACCTTTCTTTATCAAATTCACATGCTCAGTTCCTTCCAAGGGTATCTACTGTAGCATAGCTATTTGCATTCTACATTTTTTAAATACAGTTCACTACTCTTGCTTTTTTGTATTTATGTGAGATCATAGACATTTAAAGACATTACAGACAGCATCAGCGTATTAAATAGTTACTATTCCCACCTTTTATGTGCAATAGCTTTTTTGTTACATGCATACACTGTTTGGCAGTTTGAACTTGTATGCAGTTGTTTCTTGTCATACCCATTTGAGCCTATGTCACATTTTACAAAACTTTTTGTTTCATTGAAAGCCCTCAAAAACACACCCAACTGCCCCCTAAAACCTATTAACTTAATATTAATACACAAACCTATGTAAATCTTCAAATATTGAAGTTTCACCCTCCTAATAGGAACAAATGTTCCAAACTGACAGCCACACAGAGATTTGAGTTAACCTAAAATAAAGGTTATCCATGCTAAGACACATGGTACAGCCTGTGCTTCTACTACATGAGGTCTGGTTTTGTCTTATCTTTATAGCTCTCCCAGCTAGAAAAAACACATGAATGCTTTCAGAGAACATTATCTCCTAGCTTTCTCTTTTTTTTTTCTAGCCAATATCTCTTTATCAGATTGTCTCCATGGAAACATGGGGACCAGATACAGAACTGCTATTAAGTATACATTTATTTGCCAGAAAAAAAGCCTTATAATATTCAATATTCTTTTTCATTCACTTGCTTTCTCTTAAAACCTGTTACTAGATCAAGCTAAGGGCCTTAATCCAGTCATTCCCCCATGCAAAAATGAGAAAAAGCTTTTTCATGTTCTGTTAACCTGAATTTTTTTTTTTTTACTTTGCAGTACCTACATTTCTTAAAACTGAACAAGGAAAAATAGAGGCGGGAGAAAGAAAAAAATGAACACTTGTTTACAATAGTATCCCCATTACACTTAAAAACAACTCAGAAAATTGTACTTTATAGCGGTTCCCTATTAGAAGACCGAACTTTCAAATGCGTCTTGGTCGAACTCAAAAGCCTGAAATGGCAAATATCGAAGCAGCTTTTACGCAAATTCTTTCCCTGGGAAAAAATTTGCTTGGCCCTTCATTACTTTGCCATTTTCGGCACTGTAGTGCGGTCTTGGAGTTGGTATATTTAATAGGGGGGTGTAATGTTTAAAGTGTTTTATTTATTTATTTTTGTTGGAACAGCGATTTTTTTCCCTAGGAAAATAAGTTGCTGTTCTGACAGTTTGAAATTGTAAGCTTTCACTTACACAGGGTTGATTAATCACCATTCGCTTTTTTAAGCGTTCAGTGATCTAATATAGACCCCTTTATATCATGCAAAGAAAATCATACACTATAAAAATAGTACTATTAAGAAAAAAATTGTTTTACTTACAGTTAACTTTCTCCCTCCTCTAAGTATTTTTTCTGAACATTAATGACACAAAGTACAATATATACTTTAGTGTCCTCTACAAGTCCAAAAAAGGCAAATATTTTGAGATTTTCTTGTTCTGTTACATTTCGCAAATACAATTTTTGCTTTGTAATTGTACATTTGTCAATTTCCAAGTTACTGGTTTTATTCCTGTTCATCTCCATCTCCCAAACCCGGTCTCTGCTTCATTTCTAATGTACTCTTGATTCGTCTAGTCAACTCTCATGCTCCCTTCCTTCTCTCCAACATTTTCCATTGAAGCATTGCAAAAAGATTTCACTGGCACAGTCTCCATGCAGTCTTTATTACCAGAAGAACAAGAAGCAGAATCTCCTTTTGTTTCACAAACTTTTGTATTTTCTCCTTAGCATGTACTTCATCAAAAAAATTATTTAGTCCCACCAGAGAAGAATATTTTGAAGACAGCTGGGTACAGTAGTTTGAATCTCACTTCTGCTTGTTGACATTTCCTGAAGGGTCTATATTAGAATGCTGAAACCTCACTTACGCGAATCCCGAAAGGCCAACACATACACAGCGAACTGCAAGTACACTGAACATCCTTAAGCTGGAAATTCAAAATATTGAATTGCCATATTTGGCCAACTCCACCACCCACTACATACTGCCTACCCAAACAAAACTCCTCCGAAGGCAGAAGACCTGTCTGGTGGACCCCAGCCATAAATAAGCTATACAACAGAAGAAGGAAGCTACTACATGATAGAGTAAAATCCCAAAAAGGGAAGGCATCTCTGATCAGTACTAGCAAGAAACTACGATCCCTCATAAAGTCATCTAATGCCAGCTTCGAAAGAAAAATTGCACAATACGCTAAAGATAATCACAAGGCCTTCTTTAGTTATATCAGGAACCTGGGTGGCAACTCCCAGATATGCTCTGAGTTAGTGCAAAATGACAAAAAATACACTGAACCCAAAGACATTGCCAACATCCTGGCAGACAGGTTCAGTGCAAACTTCTCCCACCTTCCCCCCCAAAAGAGCAAATGTCTATCCCAACAGAGTGTAGCCCCCCTGACATCACAGATGCACAGGTGAGAGCTGCCCTCTCCAAAGCAAAAAACACAGCATCAATGGGACCGGACTGTGTCCCGGGCTGTGTCTTACACGAGCTCCAAGAAGAACTGAACCCTCACATAAAGTCACTGTTCAATCTCAGCCTTACTACAGGATATGTACACAAGGAATGGCGTACAGCAACAGTGGTCCCACTCCACAAAGGTGGTGCCACAACGGACCCCGGAAACTATCGCCCTATAAGCCTGACTAGACTGGTCTGCAAAGCTATGGAGCGTATCATCATGGAACTCATAAACAAAGACATTGGGAACCTCCAAACACTGGATTCTACCCAAATTTGGCTTTGTTAAGGGCAGATCTTGCCTCTTGAACCTGGTCGACTTCTTTGAAACAGTCACCAAGGCCATAGATGAAGGGAAGGTAGTCCACACAGCCTACCTGGACCTCACAAAAGCCTTCGACACAATACCCCACTCGGGCATCATAAATAAGCTCACCAGCTTAAATATCAACCCCTATGTCACAAGATGGGTTGCAAACTGGCTCAGGGATAGAACCCACATGGTCAGAATTGCAGGTGCCATGTCAGACTCTAAACCAGTTACAAGTGGCGTCCCACAAGGCTCAGTCCTGGGACCTCTCTTGTTCGGTACATATTTCTCTGAGGTACAGACTAACACGGGAGGACTATGGCTGACCAAGTTCGCAGATGACTGCAAACTGGGTGCCATAATCGACTTGCTGACTGACACAAGCATCCCCCAAAAGGGACTCACAGAGACAGATAACTGGTGCCAGAGCCATGGCCTAAAGCTAAATTCCAAAAAGTGCATAGTCATCCCCTTTGGGAAAAACAAAGTGCCCACAAATTACCACATAGGTGGTAATCCATTAAGTATGGAAGAAGTAATTAGGGATTTAGGGACCCAAGTAGATAGCAATCTCTCCTTTGACAATCATGTTGCCAAAGTGGTTAGAAAGACCTTCTATATAGCCCACCTTATCACAAAAGGATTCACATCTAGATCAAGACAGGTCATTGTGCCCCTCTTCTCATCACTCATCAAGCCCATAATTGAATACAATGCCCCATTTGGGACGTACCTTACCCGACACCTGCAGCAACTGGAAAGTCCCCAAAAGTACCTCACCAAGAGGATCAAGGGACTCAAACAGATGCCCTACACAGTTAGGCTAAAGAAACTCCAGCTCTACTCAGTTGCTTACCGCCTACTCAGAGGTGATCTGTGCCTGACGAATAAAGCCATGTCCAAACCAGAATTAATGGACATGCTCCACCTCAGGAAATCCAAATCACTTAGAGCTACACACTCCAGGGACTTAAACCTCAGCATAGAAATAAACAGGACATGCTGGAGGGACAGATTCATATCCCAGAGGCTCCCCTCACTCTGGAACAAAATCCCAATCCATGTTAGGCAGAGCCCCTCAATGACCCTCTTCAAGAGCAATCTTGACGAGTGGATGGGAGATCATAGGTTTACCGCTGGGATCTCTTCTGTGTCCTTACTAGACAGAGGCACAGTAAACTAACCTTAAAAGGGCCATCTTCTGTGACCTACTATACAGAGGCACAGTCAACTAATCTTAAAGGGTGGCGAAAGCCAAACACACTCTGGCTAGGCTTATAAATGCCCAAGGGCAGATAGCCTAGTATCAACCTATGAATGTATTACTGTATATGCACTTACTTTAACCTGCACCCTAACCCTATGGTCAGTAACTATTGCACATTTACGTTAGGGAGCTATACCGGATAAGGGAATCTCCTACTGATGTTTTACCTCACTAAACATGGTGTGGACAACTATGCAATTCGGTATTTTGAATTTCGTGCTTAAGGACGTTCGGTGTTCATGCAGTTCGCTGTTTATGTGTCGGCCTTTTGGGATTCATGTAAGTGAGATTTTGTCATTCTAATACAGACCCTTCCTGAACACTGGAATAAATTTACTCCTATTCTGCCTGGTATACAATGAGTAATCATTCTCCACAAATACTCTGTTGTCTCCCAGTTTTATTTATTTTTATTGTATTTTACATTTGATTACTGGCTAAGTGTCCAGCTGTGCTGGAAGCCCATTTTCAGAGGAGACCCGGGGAGAAACGCTCCATACAAAAACACCACCACACCTCAAATACCACCCAAACCTACACAACATACCCCCTCATATGTGGAAGTCCTCAACAAAAACATACCCAAACAAAATAGACCTCAGAGGCAAAAACACACATGAAATCCACTGCCCACCACACCACACACAGTCCACACACCCATGTATCACAGTCACTAAGGCCTAAACATAAACCCAACATATTACTCATAGGAGACTCCACTGTGAGACACACAGATGTGCACATCAACAGGCTGAATAAGGAAAAAGTCATGGTTAATTGTTTGTCAGGGCAGAATCCGCCATATCACCCATGCACTCAAGTCTCTCAACAGGTACTGTTATGACTCTGTCATAGTCCATGTTGGAATAAATAACTTGCGACATACCTTCCTGGACTACATGAAGACAGACATGATCGAGCTCGCAGAATGTGTGTCCCAGGCAGGTATGTTCCTAGCCTTAAGTAGCATTCTACCGTCACCAAGAATGATGTCTCAATACAAACAGAAAATGATTGACTTTAACAATTGGCTTAGTTTCTGGTGTCAATCCAAGGGGATCCAGTACCTGATCGCCTGGGAAGATGTGATTGACAAACTACATTGCTTTGCCAGAGATGGCCTGCATCTGTCTCCTGGCAACGGCTCTTGATTCCCCATAGTGCCTTTTTTAGGCAATACCATGAGATCAAAACTACCAACATGAAAATTTCATCAAAACATAAATTAAAGGTCATGCTGCTAAATGCTAGGAGTCTAAACATGAAACTGCACTCATTGCAAGCATTCTTAAACCTGGAAGATGCTGACATTTGTGCAGTCACAGAAACCTGGTTCAAAACTGTGGAGAGCACATCAGCCATACCAGGTTACTCATCCTATCATACATTCAAACCCCAAACCACGGGCAGCAAAGCAAAAGGAGGTAGAGTTGCAATATATATAAAAGACATACACACCTCCAGGCTGGTCAGACATTACGATGCACAGAAGATACTACAGGTGCAGTTAACAACTGACAAGACCCCTATTCAAATTACAGCTAGCTACAGGCCCCCAACTTTGACTCAAGATGCCCACTCCACCTATCTGGACCTCTTCAAATCTATCAGGATTCAACCCTTTACTCTAATCCTGGGCAATTTTAACTATCCAACCATAGATTGGAAGAAAATTAGAAGTTATGCCCTTACCATAACGTTCCATGTGGAGTGTTCATCTCACCTTTGTTCTTACACATGGGTTCGGAGCCGATCCTCGGCTCCGTGTCGGCCGCTTGCAAGCTCTGCATCAAGAAGAAGCTCGAGACCAACCTAACTCCCACAATCCCCCTCTGCCTTTACCTCAGATCTAGTTTGCAAACAAACCAGCAGTCAGAGAGAGAACACACTCATGCAAAAACTACATAACTGCAAGAACATTTATAGCTATATATACATATGTACATACATATATACACAACAACTGCGAATGCAGAAGCAGAATAACCCAGACCAGGCACCAAACTGTACGTTCTTCCTGAGGGTGGGAGGGTGGGAATGTAAGAACAAAGGCGAGATGAACACTCCACATGGAACGTTATGGTAAGGACATAACTTCTAAATGTGAGAGTGTTCGATCTCGCCGTTTGTTCTTACACATGGGTAGCGTCCCTAGCTCCATGTTCCTGAGGAACTCATGGGAGAATGTTCTTGAGTACAGTGGAACCAAAGGATGCCCTGTCCCTAGAAACCCTGTCCACCTTGTAATGAAAAATGAACGTATGTGGTTTAGACCAAGTGGCAGCTGCGCAAATAGTGTCTAATGGTAAGCGAGCTGCATGAGCCAGGGATGTAGATACTGATCTTGTAGAGTGCCCCTTGGGTTTGGCAGGTAAAGTTTGTTCTGAAGTAGCATAAACAAACATAATGCAATCAGTTAGCCATTTGGAAAGGGTTCGTTTAGTAACTGCTACACCTTTCCTGCTGTCCGCAAAGGCTATAAAAAGTTGATCTGATTTCCTGTGATCCTTTGTTCTATCCAAGTAAAATCTAAGTTGTCTATGAACATCTAACTTGTGTAACATATACTCCAACTTATTGGAGTGATTTTTGAAAAAGGTAGGGAGTTCAATAGATTGATTAATGTTATTAATAGAGCAGACTTTGGGGAGGAAGGATGGATTAGTGCGAAGAGATACTCTGTCAGAGTGAAAGATCAGATAAGGGTGTTTAATAGAAAGAGCCTGAAGCTCTGACACCCGCCTAGCCGATGTAATGGCCACCAAAAAGAGGGTCTTCCACGACAAATACTTCAATAGACAAGAGGAAGCCAGTTCAAACGGAGGCAACATCAATTTAGACAACAAAAGGTTCAGATTCCACGGAGATGTAGGAGTTCTAACTGGTGGTCTAATATGGAAAGATCCTTTTAAAAAGGCCTTACAAAGTCTGTGAGCCATAATAGGTGCCCCACATTGTTCCACATGAAAGTTGGAAATGGCAGCCAATTGTACTCTTAAAGTGGCAGGAGAAGCTCCTTGGTGGAACAACTCTGTTAAAAACTCCAAAATCTTGTTTAAAGGAGCTATAACAGGATCCAAATGCTGTGTATGTGCCCAGAAAACAAAGCGCTTCCATTTACTAGTGTAGGTCTTTGTAGTGGAAGCTTTATGAGAAGCCACTAGTATATTCTGAACTGCAGGTGACAGAAGATCAGACCTGGCTAAGTAGGGAAGCGGAGCAACCAAGCTGCTAGATGGAGTGACAAGAGCGAGGGGTGGGGAGCCCCTGACGAGTGGGTCAGTAGATTTGGCTCTGGGTCCAGAATCCAGGGTCCCCGAATACGGTGTGCCAGAAGAAAGGGAAACCAAATTTGACGAGGCCAGAATGGGGCAATGAGGATAATCGTCCTTTGCAGGTTGTTGGCTTTCTGCAGAAACTTTGCAATCAGCGGAAAGGGAGGAAAAGCGTGCAGGAGACCCGGGGCCAATCGTGAACCAGCGTCCCTGGGGACTTCCCCTGGAGGGGGTAATAGGGCAAAGTAGCTCCTGCATTTGGCGTTCATTGGAGACGCAAAAAGATCGCAGGAAGGCTGGCCCCACTTGCGAAAAATCTTCTTCGCAACTGACTGTTTTAGGGACCACTCGTGAGGCAACAGGATTGCTCTGTTCAGCCTGTCGGCTATGACGTTGGATGACCCCGGGATGTGCGTTGCTATCAGAAAGCGACCCGTGAACTCCGCCCATTGCCAGATTCTCATGGCCTCTCTGCATAGCTGATAGGACTTGGTTCCCCCTTGTTTGTTTATGTACCAGACTACAGACATGTTGTCCGTCTGAACTGCAATAGTCCCTAGAGGAAGAAGGGGAGCAAAGTGTTGCAACGCTAGAAACACTGTCCTCAACTCTAGAACACTGATGTGCAGATTGTACTCTAAATTGGTCCATTCGCCTTGGACTGTCTGTCCCTGAAAGATGCCCCCCCACCCTATCAGGGAAGCGTCCGTGGTCACCGTAGCTGTCGTGGGTAGCACAAATGGTCTTCCGCTGGAAAGGTTGCAAGTCCGAAGCCACCAGGCTAGGTGAGATTTGCATGTATTTGTGATCAGAATTTCGTGTGTCAGAGGTAGCTGTTGGAACGACCATTGTGCAAACAGTAGCCATTGTAGAACTCTCATGTGCAGTCTTCCCAATGGTATCGCAATGAGAGAAGCTGCCATGAGACCCAAAACCTTCAGAACCAGTTTTGCTGGGGACTTTCTGGATGACAGAAGGAGAGAAATGTGGCTTTGTAGTGAGGCTATCCTTTCTGGAGGAAGCCTTAGAATTAAATGATACGTATCCAATTCTGCTCCTATGAATGAGATATGCTGTGATGGCTGTAGTGACGATTTTTCGAAATTTACGGAAATTCCGAGATGAACACAAAGCTGTAGTGTGTAATCCCTGGCCTGAATGAGTTGACGCTGGGTGGTGGCAGAAAGGAGCCAGTCGTCCAGATACGGAAACACCTGGAATCCCAGGCGTCTCAGGTGAGACGCCACCACTGCCATGCATTTGGTGAAGACCCTGGGGGCTGAGGTCAGACCAAAGGGCAGGGCTCGAAACTGAAAGTGGCTGGCTTCCAGCCGGAAGCGCAAGTGATCCCTGGACGCCCTGGCCATTTTGATGTGGTAGTATGCGTCCTTCAGATCTATTGAGCACATCCAGTCGTCCTTCTGTAAAAATGGAAGGATCGACTGAAGCGTGACCATTCGGAACTTTTCTTTCTTGACGAAGGCATTGAGGTTGCTTAGGTCCAGAATCGGCCTCCAGTCCCCTGTCTTCTTTGGAACTAAAAAGAACCTTGAGTAAGTTCCGAATCCTCTTTGGTCCGCTGGGACTGGTTGGATGACTCTTTTTTCTAGCAGCTTTGAAATTTCTATAGCTGCAGGGTCTCGCAGATGGGGCGGCACATCTGTGAGTCTTCTTTTTGGAATTGGGGGCAATAGGAAGGGTATTCTGTAGCCTCTGGTAACAACGCTTTTTACCCAGTTGTCTGATGTAAGATTTTGCCAGGCCTGAGGGTATAAAGCTAAGCGACCCCCGACTGCCTCCAGAGCAGGACAGTCGGGCCTCCTCTCAGGAGTGCTGGAAAGGTTTCCCAGGGGGTGTATCCCTGTCACCTTGGGTTTGCGGACCCCCTCTGCCGCCAGGGCGGCGTCTTCCACCACTGCCCCCTCCTCTGCTTCTAGAGGGGGCATCACCCTGCGTGCCTGGAAAAGATCCTTGGGGTTTTCGAAACCACATTTTTCCACCACGTTGCCCTTTGGGGTACAGTCTGGATGGGGTGGAAAAACGGACTCCGACAGCAGACAGAGTCTTTCCCTCCTGCTCACATCGGGTAAGGGTTTCCTTTACTTTGGGGCCAAAGAGAGTGGCACCATCAAATGGGGCGTTAGTAAAGGAAGACTTGAAGGCTTCCGCAAACGAACATAAGCGCATCCAGGATTGTCTACGAAGAGCAATCGCTGAAGCTGGTGCCCTACTCGATCCTTCGGCTGCGTATGAGATCAGCCTCATGGACGAGTTTACAATGGATGTAAGGGTATTGAGATGTGCTGTAACTTTCTCTGAAACAGCAGCATCTGTAGTACCCTGGAGGGTATCTCCCAACTCTTTGATTAGATCCCTCTGTAGCCGTGTGAAGTGGGTCAAATAGTTCAGGGATCGCATAGAAAAAGCCGCTGAACTAAAAATGCGCTTCCCGTACCTGTCCATAGTCTTAGAATCTTTGTTAGGCGGATGGACAGATGAGGAAGATTCCGACATCTCCTTTTTCGTGGCCGCTGCCACCACCATAGCGTCCACTGGTACTCCCTTTGTTAGATAAGCCTTATCCTGAGGGGCAGTAATATACTTGTTAGGCTTTCTAGGGACTGGCTCCACCGTGTCAGGCGTCTCCCACGCCCTTCGAGCAATCAGCTCCATCAACTCATTGAAGGGCGGAGTGACCCAGGAGGAGGAAGGGCGAGCACCGAATGCCTTCAGCAAGACTGACTCATCCTCAGAAGGGGGAAGGGATTGCCAATCACCTCTCTGCTTTAGGATCTCCAGGATGTCAGAAAAAGGGACATCCTCTGAGGGTGACTTTGGGGACCCTTCTGACTCATCCAAGTCAGTGTCCGATGTCAATGATTCTTGTGGAGAATCTAAGTGTCTCCTCTTACACAATCTTTTCCTAGGGACTTCTTCGGGGGGAGCATCCGAAGAAGCCTCCGAGGAAGAGGGGGCACCCTCCAGGGGTGGCTGAGACACAGGTGCTCGACGCTTAGATGTAGCCGTGGGTGCAGAGGAGGATAACGGTCCTTTATGGGAAGGAGAAGCTGTTTCTGCTGATGTGGTTGTCTGGGTAGACAACACCTTCCTCATGAGGTCGAAGGCCCCCGGGTCCCGAGTCGAGGTATCTCCCGGTTCCGAAGAAATGGGAAGAATTCCCGAGACAGGCACCGAAGGCATCGACCCCGAGGACGGAACCGAGTCGATCCGAGCCGAGGCCCCGAGAGGGAGCGTCGGAACCGAAACATCGGTCCGACTCTCGGTCCCGGATCCAAGGATGGATCTTCGGCTCCGAGACTCCGGTACCGGATCCGACGGAGTCGAGGTGAATGGAGCCGACCGAGAGAAGGACGGTTCTGGCACCGAGGGCTCCAGAATCAGGAGGTCAGCCTCTTCCGGCTCCGAAGACTGGACAGGTCTCGGAGGAGGAACAGATGGAGATAAGGGAAGGCCTTCGAGTCTCGACACCAACTGACAGGAGACCGAGATGAGTTTGGATAAGGCCGTATTCTCCATTAACTTCTGCACCACGCGGTCTACATCGGTGTCGGAGAGGGGTCTGGAAGAGCGCGTCGAAGGAATCGAAGACGGAGCCGACCTCAACAGTGTCGGGGGAGGGAGCTCCATCACCAGTTCCAAGACTCGAGGCTCGGAAACTGACAACAGTTGAACACTCGGTCCCGAAGTCTGTGGAACCGGTGATCGAACCTTAACTGAAGAGCTCGGAGCCGATGACCTGGGCTCCGACATCTTTGATTCCTTCGAGGATTTGGATGCCTGGTCTGAAGCATCCAGAGCCTCCTGAAAAGTAGGTTTTAAAAGACCCCTATCCATAAGTTTCCTGCGCCTATCTGTCATGACCCTTCCACTGAAAGAATGACAAATTGAACAGTCTTCTTGCAGATGGGGTGGGCCAAGACAGTAGATGCAGGAACTATGATTGTCAGTAACTGACATCTTTTGCCCACATTGGCAACGTTTAAACCCAGATTTAGCTTTCTCAGACATTTTAAGTTAGAAACAAGTCAAGTCCAGTAAGAAATGTCAATTCCGGTAAATTAGTCAAATCCAATAAAAGGGTCAATCCGGTAGTCAATCCAGTAAAGGGTGGGGTTAGGCCCCGAGGGAAAACTCTAATAAAGTTTAAATAACTTTATATGGAACCGAGGATTCCTTGAAACTATAACACACACACACACACACACACACACACACAGTCTCTCAAATAACTTTTTAGCAAAAGAAATTATTAGAAATACAAGAAAAGATATATAAATCTTAGCTTAAGGTTGCTCGAGCTCATCAAAGTGATGCGAACGCTGCAGCGGCAAACTAGATCTGAGGTAAAGGCAGAGGGGGATTGTGGGAGTTAGGTTGGTCTCGAGCTTCTTCTCGATGCAGAGCTTGCAAGCGGCCGACACGGAGCCGAGGATCGGCTTCGAACCCATGTGTAAGAACAAACGGCGAGATCGAACACTCTCACATTACTCATGCAAAGCACAAATGCCCAAAGATTCCTTGATTTTGTCAATGCAAATGCCTTGGACCAGTTGGTCAACACCCCCACAAGAGGTGAAAATATCGTGGACTTGGTATTAACCAGTGTGAGTAACCACTGCAGCTTCCCTACAGTGTCATCATCCCTGGTAAGATCCGACCACAAAGCTTTCACTTTCGAAGTCACCATCTCCCCCCTCCCCCCCAACTAGAGTCAAACAAAAAGACTTCTCCAAAGCTGATTACAACCTCATGAGGGAAGGTATAAACAGCTTCATAGCCCCCTCCCCCTCCATAGGAACTGGCACATATGTCCAAACTTACACCAAAATACTACACAAACATTTATATAGCTACACGGAATAAGGAATACTCAACAGGATGAAGTCATCCTCCTCAAGGAAGAGTAAACCTGCCTGGTAAAGAAAAAATTGCTGCTCAGGACAAATAATGAGCAGGTGCCTAAATGGAAACAACCTCTGCTTAGCCTGAACAAGCAAATATGAGCACTAGTGACATCCTCCAAAGCAAGCTTTGAGTCCAAGCTGGCCACATCTACTAAAGACAATCATAAGACCTTCTTCACATATGTCCGCAATCTCAAAGGAAGCACCCAGATCTACTCAGAACTGGTGGTTAAGGGCACCACATACACAAATGCCGTGGATATAGCCAATGTGCTAGTAGATAGATTCAGTGAAAACTTCACCCCCTCTGTCCCCCATCAGTAAATCAGGACAGCCACAGCACCTGCCCCTTTCCCCTTATCTCTAGGGAGCAAGTCATCACTGCCCTCTCAAAGGCAAATAATACAGCCTCCATGGGACCCGATAACATCTCAGGCTGCATCCTGCATGAACTCAGGCAGGAACTTGCAGCAATGTTAGGCACCCTATTCAACCAAAGCCTGAGTACCAGCTTCATCCCAGCTGAGTGGAGGACAGCCACTGTCATCCCTTTGCACAAAGGTGGCTCGTCCACCGATCCAGGAAATTATAGACCCATCAGCCTAACTAGCCTGATCTGCAAGGCCAGGGAGCGGATTATCATGGACCTCATTAACAAGGACATTGGCAACCTCCAAACACTCAATCCCACAGAGTTTGGTTTTGTCAAGGGAAGGTCATGCCTATTAAATTTGCTCAACGTCTTTGAGACAGTCCCTAAAGCCATGGATGAGGGTAAAACAGTGCACACCACCTACTTTGACCTGGCCAAAGCCTTCAATACTATTCCCCACTCAGATATAATAGACAAACTCTCTCAAATAGGCATCAATCCTTATGTTACCAGATGGGTAGCAAACTGGTTCACTGATAGAACCCGCCTAGTCAAAATAGGGGAAGCCACCTCAAGCAGTAGACCCATAACATGCGGGGTATGCCAGGGATTGGTCTTGGGGCCTCTGTTGTTTGGGATGTACTTTTCTGAGGTGCAGGCCAAAATCAATGGACTATGGCTAACCAGGTTTGCAGATGACTGTAAGCTGGGTGCTGTCATCAATTCCCCTAGTGATGTGGACATCCTTCAAGAGGGTCTCACCCAAATGATAGGTGCCAGAAAAATGGTCTCAAACTGAATGCCAAAAAATGGATCATCATCATCACCTTTGGGGGGAGTGATGTTGCCACAAATTATCACATTAATAATAAGGTCCTAAGCATGCAATCAGTCCTGAGGGACTTAGGCACCCAGGTTGATAGCAAACTGACTTTTGACCACCATATTGCCTCGACTGTACAGAAAGCTTTCTACATGGCCCACCTCATTAGTAAGGGTATCTTATCCAGGGACAAGGTGGGCATAACATCCCTGTATTCTTCCCTTATAAGACCCATTACTGAGTACAATGCCCCTTTTGGCATGTACCTCACAAAGCACATGCAGCAGCTGGAGAGACCACAGATGTTCATCACCAGGAGAATCCAGGGCCTCAAACATCTACCCTACACAGAGAGGCTAAAGGCCCTGTCCCTCTACGCAGTCTACTGCAGACTCCTCATAGGTGACCTCTGTATGGCATACAAAGCAATCTCAGAACCCCCCTTGATGGGACTGCTGCATATCTGCAAGTCAAACTCCACTCGAGTAACCCGCACACGCGACCTCAACCTGGTCTGTGACATCAATAGGACTTGGATAGATTTGAGTTCCAGAGACTCCCCCTTTTATGGAATAGACTCCCTCTCCATGTCAACCAGAGTACCTCATTAACCCTTTTTAAGTGCAACCTGGATAACTGGATGGGGAACAGAAAATACATCCCTGGGATTCCATCTGTGTCTCTGCTGGACAGTGGCATCAGGTGCTGGCTTGCTAGAACATGGCTAGGCTTGTAAGGGCAAATAGCCTAGTAACTTCCTATAATCCTATGAACAATTCACAGTTACACAGGGGAATGCGATAAAACAATTATTTACAGTTGTACAGAGAAATACGACAAAAACGGTTTACTATCAAATGACTGAAAATCAAAAGACTGAATCCCAAAAAGACTGAAAATGCAAAATATTGAATACATTTTTAATGCAAGGGGCAAGCCCCCCCTGCTCCCCTCATATATACCAACTCCAAGATCGCACAACAGTGGAGAAGGGGCAAATTCCATCATTCAATATTTTGAATTTTCAGTCTTTTTGGGATTCAGTCATTTGATAGTAAACCGACAAAAACATATAGTACAAGTAAGACAGTAAAGACAAAAAGCATAAGCTGGAAGTTGCATTTACAATGAATTGCATCATCGTTATGGTGTAAACTGAATTAAATGCAGGCTACTCTGGAATAACATTGGGGAAAAACAAAAGTTTGTTCAAAATAACAATGGTGTGGTCTACCATACAGCACAAATGAAAGTAAACAATACAGCACAAATGAAAGTAAACAAGGGATACTGAACAATGAAAAACTAAAAAAGGCTATCGGAAAAGGCATACGGACATACACAAAGAGTAATATAAGTACACTTAATCAACACATCAGTGTGCTAGAACAAGATACCAAAAGAAAACCTTATTAAAATACTACAAAAAGAAAATGTGGAGTTGCATTGTAAACCGAATCAGCAGTAATCTGTAATTAGGCTAAACAATGATCTGAAGTTTGGAAATAAAACTCCAAAGTAAATCCTTAGAGGATGAAAACGGTAAATTAAAACAGTATCTGCCAACCTCTCAACTATCAGATTTTTTGCAGAATGTCCAGATTTTTGGCTCATATTTTTGGTCCGTTTTTAATAAAAAATTGTGGTTTTCTGGCAAATTAGTGGCAAATCATTAAAGATTGAAGACAGAAAATACTGACAGACATTTGAATTTCAGACTCCCTACATTCAGAAAAATCCATGCTAATGCAAAATCTGTTATTTTATCAACTTTCTAAGTTTGTAAGAGCGATATATAAAAAATGTCCCTATTTTTTGGGCCTTTGTCCCACTTTTATTTATGTTTTTGTCCAGATTTCTTGCTCTAAGAGGTTGAGAGGTCAGCCTTGCTTCTCATGTGAGGCTGATGCAAGGAGGACAATTCTACTGTAGCATTCTGTAAATGGAAAGTGGTCCCCTCAGACAGTGGGAAGACAGTCATTCTGGTCCTTCTGAGTGAGACAGCAAATCCGAAGAGAGGCACAGTCATTCAGATTAAGAAAGCCAGAGAGATCATAAATCATACAAGCATAGAAACTAAGCTACAAAAATAAAGAACACCACAAAGAGACATGATCTGGGAATATCCTGGGGAAATTCCAGGGTGACTCTGTAATTGCTGCTCTTTTGTCTTGTCCTTAACCCAGTAAGCTGTTTACGTAACTGCAAGTGGTCAAAACATTTTCAGATAAAACAAGAAAGTCATTTGGTCTTGAAAAATGTGCAAAAGTGACCTTTAAAGTAGGAAAGCTACAACACCAAAAAATATTACTCTGGGACAGGAATGTGATATTAAGGAACTTGAGCAGAAGGGCGTGTATAAATATTTGGGAATGGTGAAGGATCGACAATAAAACATGAGCAAATGCGAACAAAACTCAGTAGGGAATATTTTAGGAGTCTTGTAGAAGACTAAAATTAATACTGATAACATTCCTGGTATCTAGAAACAAAGTCTAAGCTATAAACAGTTTGTTCTTCCTGTTCTAGCTTACAGTTTTGGGGTGACTGACTGGCCTCAAAAGGTACTGGATCAGTTAGACAGGAAAACAAGAAAAATGCTTCATGATTACCAAATGATTTATAAAAATCAGTGTATACCAGGATTATATATTACCCAGTTTTGTGATCAGATTGTGTGAAGGATGCTACCTCTGTGCCGACCACACTTCAGTGCTGCTGCCTTCTTTACTGTGATATAGGTCTTAGTTTTTGAGACTGCCCACCTCTCCCAGGCAGGGTCCTGGTGTGTAGTCTGGCAACCATGGGAATGAGAGATGTTTTACGCAAGTTTGGCAATGAATATGTGAACTAACAACTTACATTAGAAGTAAGATCCAAATTGTACAAGAAGCAGAAGAAAACAGAGCAAAGCAGTGTCTGCAATTACCTTCCTTTTATAATATAGCATGTGACAATGCATGTAAAATTATGATGTACAAGGCAGTTTGTACAGTATATCATACTACAGTTAGCTATAAAGAATTAAAAGGGCTGAATCTCATAAGCCATCAGAATGGATACATTTGTTTTTATAAGAAAGGCAGAAATAAATGGTAAAATTTATTTTGTGCACAACCACCATCTAATGCACATCAGTGAGGAAAGCCTCATATATTACTAACCTCAAAAGCGAAAACAGTGCACCTGTAGATTAAGCTGCAACATGAAAGGTTAAACAGTACCGCCTCAAATACATATGTTAGTAATGCATACACTGGTGTAGAGAAAGTGGATGGATTACTAAAATATGAGCTCATAATACAACATGCAAGACAAATGGCCTGAAGAAGGTCATAAAACTTAATACATTTTTGTCAGATTTATCAGCATAACTGTGATTCACACCACTTCAAATGTAGATCTCGGGAAACAATTTTACTAACAGCCTAAATATCACATTTCTTATTTTTCAATGCTACCAAGTATTGTTTACAAAGTGAATAAAGTAAAAAGATAATGTCAGTTACTTGATGGAATTGCAACATTAATTTTGAGACAAAATTTTAAGTGACATCTTCTTTCATACAGGTTCAGTCAATGAAAATCAGTCGACTTTAAATAAAAGAAAATATAATTTACTGTGATTGTTACTGGTATCATATGGTATAATAAAACAATCACGTTAATCAAGTTACATTTGTGTCACAGCTCTGATTTAATGATACATAGTTTTCAAAAATGTCCTTAGAATGCCACAGAGCTAACAGAGATCATATAACCTAATGAGGAACTTATCATTTTAGACATGACTATATAGGAGTTACTGATTACTTTGATTTAATAATCCATATTATTATTCCATAAATGTCCTTAGTGTACCAAGGATTGAGAAAATCCACAAGGTATGCATGTCATCAATTTCTGTTTCTGTGTGAAAGACAAATTCAAACTTTGCTTTTGTATGTATGTAAACTCCCCCACCATCACAGCAATATGCAGGTTGCGTCAGCCTTTGTACCCCTTTACTTGTAATCAGCATTATGGTGGCAGATCTGAAGGAATGCATTTTTGACCAACTGTGAATTATTCTACAGCCGGGTACCATACAAATAGCCTACTCCTGTAAACCAGTCTTGGCACGGAAGCTTTACTAGTGTGAAACTTCACAGTGGTCGGAGAACAAAGACAGCATCGTGTAGTACGTAGTAATCATTATACATGTCCCCCTCACACAAATAAGGCAACTTAGTAAGAGCTTCAACGGCAAAACCAGCTTCAGGGAAGACATGGGTGGTGAAGTAGTTCACCTGTTCTTCCCACGTGTAACCATTCACTTCCAGGGACTCAAGAGGTTTTTCCCATTTACCGCCACTTTCTATGTAAGGACAAAAGGGCAAAACAACAGCAAGAATCACTCGGCCACTTGTTGGCTCCAGTACATTTTTCATTGTTTTCAGTAATGTCATAGGGTGATCACAGCGATCCAACAAATTCAAGCAACTAATAACATTGTACCTGACTCCAACATTTTGCCATTCATTAATTCCAAGTACCCGATACTGTTTTCTCTGAAGGTGCCATACCATTGTTGGAGACACTTCAGTTACATAGACTTCTTCAAAGTGAAAAGCCATGATCTGGGTGACTCCTCCATCTCCAGCTCCTAGATCTAGAAGTCTATGAGACCTCCAGTTTGGATCAATCTTCAGAAGCTGTAGAAACTGCTCATGTGAAAAAACAAACATTGCACCTCTTCCTAACCAGCCATTAATAGTGGTTTTGGACATGAATGAGCTAAAGATCGTTGATACAAGAGAGTGATAGAGCTGGGTTAAAATCCATCTTGATTTCTCAGCACTCTGGTCTAAGAAGGCCTGTGTCCCTGAATCAAGGTAACTCTGGACAAAGACAGTCTGGAGAAGCTCACAAAGGTTTTCATTGTTACACATATACCACTGATATGCCCTACAGTTTGATGAATTTTCACGAAGGTTCAGCACATTATGGTAAAGGTATCTGGTTACAGGCCTTAAATACTGGGCAGTCCACATTTTCTTAAACAAGATTAGTGATGCACAGTAACAAAAGATCCAACACAGAAACAGTTTCATTGAGGCCAGATCTTCAAAGGTTGTACACCTGCATTGACTCCAACAGCAGATAAGTGAATGTTAAAGATTTAAAGGAAATTTCAAGTAAATAGGTCAGTAACAGGAACTCGTATCCTCACAGATTTTCTCCTGCACAGCATCTGTGAAAATATACAAAAAGAAAAAATATACATCACCAAGCTATGCACTTACAACAAAAACAAAAGAAATCAAAACAACAATCTAATTCTTGTTTTTAGAATCATTTATATTTTGAACAAGCACAATGGTTATAAGAACACATCTGAAATTCACTCACGGCATATCATTAGAAAACCTAGGTAAGTCCTCCAAACAGTCCTATTTCTGTGCACCAATTAGGAATGGAAGGTGGCCTAGAACAACAAAGTCTCTTAGCCTGTCTGATAAATTAGTGCTTCTAATCTTCTGACAACTTTACTGCAATTAGAAAACAGTAGGTGCAAGTTATAGCATGGACACATGGACTTAGCATTACCAATGCACAGCTGAGATCTTCAGCAGCAGGTCATATAAAGAGAATTTCCTCACTAGATTATAAATCTGATGCTACTGCAGGTTGCCCAAAAAGATCCAAGCTATTGCCCCTGTTATTTCAGTTAATAGGTATCCTTCATTATCAGTTCCTATGTGCTGAGAAGCCTCTTCCAATCCAACAGGCTACCAAGAAAGGTAGACATAATAAAAATAGGCAACGTACAACAGAAAGATCCTAACAAATCTGCATCTGTTATGAAAGATGCAGAAACAGAACTGATTATGGGACCTACTGTCAGACATCTCCCTGACGGCCTACTATCACGGCAAGCACTTATTTGAAAAAGGATAATGTAAGAGCAAAATGTAAAAAGAAATGTTGCATTTTTCATTAAGCTTGGATTGTAAGCCAAAAGCACAGGACCATGTAGGAATTCATGTTGTCAGCTTAATTTGAAAACTTGAAAGTGGAACAAAAATGGCAACTGCATCACTGCTTGCAACATCTGCCTCATAGAGCAGCACACTTGTATATGCATCAGTTTTTGTAATGTTTACAAAATGTATGTGCATATATTCTTTTACTTATAAATCACAATACTGGCATTCCAAGTAATGAAGTACATTTAATTTAAACATCTGATGTTTCACTTTGGTTCTGTTTCCTCCCTTAAATCAGCATTTATATGAATGCACTCCAAAATAACTTTTCTTCTCCAACCTATAGCCAGCTATAGCCTACTCAGCCTTGGGCTGTTTAAAAGTGTTCTGTTTCACTGTACATAAACAAGCAAAGCCAGAGTGAAGAACAGAGGAAGAGGAAGAAGAGAACATGGAGAAACACTGAAGACACAATGAAGGAGTCCACTCTCTTCTGTTCCAACACTTACATGTAGAGCTTGTATTGTACAGATATATCTACATTCACTCTCTCGATCAAAGGGAATTTCTAAAGTGGTTCTTTAAGAGATGAGACACCTTTCTTTTGTTTATCTGTACCTAGTAAAATTCACAGCACACACATTCATTGACACCAAAGCCCTACTGGCTGGGTCAAGTGTTTAGACTATTCTACAGTTATTCAGTGTAATTTGTTTATGCTAGAAAAGTATGATTCAACATTTAATGAGTTAAGGGTCATGCTTATCATCACAATCCTCAGCTCCTCATCTCTCTCTCTCTCTCTCTATATATATATATATATATATATATATATATATATATATATATATACACACACCACATACACACACAATGTACATTGCTGCTGATGTGCAGCTGCATTCAAATAGGAATGCAGGGATAGTACAGTAAAGGTTCAAAGATACTTTATTGTCATTTAAGACCACACAAGTGCAGCCTAAACAAAATTAAAAATGTCAGCTCATGAGAGAAATGCAGTGCAAATATAGATAGAGCGATATCAGAAAATAAAGAAAAAACACGTATGACATGCAAGAGATAGTTCATATTACATAAACACACTCAATACCCATTATGCAATGATAGATAAATACCCATCACCAAACCCCTTTATCATTAAGATAGAGAATAAATAGAGACTAGTGAATAGCAGCTATTTAGTTGCCATATTGCACTTGTTAACCTTAGACGTGACTCCGTATAGCCGTCATATTGCACAATAGCAATGCTGGCAGTAATTGCTCAGAGCAACAGGATTAAATAAAAAAGAGGCTTCAATGTATTAGGTATTATGATTGGTGTCTGAGTTAATAAGCCTCACAGCTGAAGGATACAAACTGTTCCTGAATCTGGTAGTCCTACAGCAGAAGCTGCAGTTCCTCCTTCCAGATGCAAGTTGTGAGAACCAGTTGTGGGCCAGATGGGTCGAATCAGCTAGTATTTTGTATGTTCTCTTTCTTGCTCTTGTAAAGAAAAGCTTCTGAATAGAAGGCAGGTTTGTGCCTAAGATTTTCTCAGCCACCCTCACCACCCTCTGTAGTTTCTTCTTCTCAGCAACTGTGCAGTTGGCGATCCAAAGTTGCTAGTGAGGATGCTCTCGATAGCTCCCCTGTAAAAAGTGGTAAGAGCAGACAGTGGAAGCCTGGCCTTTTTGAGCTCTCTCAGGAGAAGAAGCCTCTGTTGAGCAGTCTTGACTATATGGTTGGAATTAATAGTCCAGGAGAGGTAATCTGAGATGTGAATGCCCGGGAACTTGTTTTTTCTTTTTACTTTCTTTACTACCTCCTCTTTGATAGTGAGCGGTTGGGGAACTGTTGCCTTTTTTCTGAAGTCCATAATCATTTCTTTGGTCTTATTAACATTCAGGTCCAGATTGTTCCTGTCAAACCAGGCAATCAAATTGTTCACCTCATCCTTGCAGTTATGTTCATCCCCACCACTAATGAGACCCAGGACTGAGGTATCATCTGCGAATTTTACAATATGGTTTGAGGTATGTTCTGCAGTACAGTCATGGGTAAGAATGGTGAAAATCAAAGAGCTGAGCACACATCCTTGGGGAGTATTTAGGATTATGCGTTGAGAGGTGTTGTTTACAGCGCATGTCCATTGGGGTCTACCAATCAATAAGTCAACTGTCCAGTTACACAGGTGCTTATTTATCCTGAGTTTCATGAACTTATCCACCAGTTGGATCAGTATCACAGAGTTGAATGCAGAACTAAAGTCGATGTACAGCAGCCTTAGATAGATGTTCCTCCCTTCCAAGTGTTTTAGGGCAAGGTGTAGTGCGACTAATATTGCGTCCGCAACTGATCTATTTGCCTGGTGTGCAAACTGGAGAGGATTGAAGGACTTAGGCAGACTCACAGACAGATGTTTCTTCGCAAGCCTCTCAAAACACTTCATGATGTTTGAGGTTGATATGACCAGTTTGAACTCATTGATGGTTGAGTTTCTTCAGAAGTGGGACAATACTTGTTTCCTTGAAACATTAGGAAACTTTCTCCATAGCAAGGGATGAGTTGAAGATGTCTGTCAGTACAAGACATAACTGACCAGCACACTCCATCACCTTGCCAGGTATGTTATCTGGTCCAGCAGCCTTCCTAGGATTCACCTTTTTAAGCTGAAGTCTCACCTCCTCAGAGTTTAAGGTTAGCACTATCTCCTCTTTGTCCGTGTTTGTTTTGGAAGGTACGGTGGTGGTGTTCTCCTCAAATCTGTTAAAGAAGGAGTTCAGTTCATTCAGGAATTCCAAGCTGTCATCACATTGGGATTTTTTTTTTTTTTAATGGAGGAATTCTTAAGTTTGCATCTCGGAGCCTCAAGATTTCAATGTATCTTTTCTCTGGTAATGAGGGATCATCCATGGATCACCATAATATTCTCCCATGAAATGTATAGTTTTTGTAAAGGAAATATTTGTTTTTGTGGGGACCCCGATGATGGGAAAGAATTGTTCTTATCAGAATCCTGGAAAGAGAAGAATGTATATTTTTCTGAAAAAGACATCCTCCTCTTTACTTGAGTCAAAGACAAGGAGTTCTACTTTTTCTCTTTATCTTCTTTAACCTTCACAGGTAGGTATGTATGTGTGAAGCTTTGCATCTCTGTATTCCATTCACGCACTGATGTTGATTCAACAAAGGGCTCAGTGTAGGTCCACTGCAGTTTCCTGTACCAAATTGAAATACTCTTTAGCAAACTATTTACAGCTGAAGGAAGGCTGTAACAAGACATCAGCTAATTAGATGGTGTTACATGTGATCCAGTCTAAGGAAACACCCAATAAATGCTAGGCTCAACCTTCACAGAAGCAGTGATCATTCAAACATCGACTGTTATAGTAAGTTTACTTAAACAAATGTACTATGTTCATCATATTGATCACTGCTGCAGCAGCCTTAGCAACATGGGTAGATTATCTTAGCCAACTACATCTGGGAGGTGGAAGGAGAACAGTCCAGGAACCTTTGGAAAATGGTCCAAGCAAAGCTTGATCTGAACCTAGAGAAGAAATCATCTTATAGTGCTTTGTAAAAGTAGGTGCAAAGGACTAAGTAGTAGCTTCTTGAATACTTATAGAATCCAACCCTTTCCAAAAAGCCACAGATGAACCCAAGGCCTTGGCCCTGCCTGAAATAGTTTTGTTATGCTGAGTACCACCAAAGGTAATAGCCTTATGCAACCATTTGGAAATGGTCTGTTTTGACACAGCTTGTCCCTTCTTCTTACCTTTACAAGAAATTAACAATTGATCCAAAGATCTGAAAGATTTAGTTAGGTCAAGATAGTACCTGCGTTGTCTGTGGACACCCAAGGTATGGAGGCATCCTTTCTCCCTCATTTTTAAGTTCAGGAAAGAAAATGGTGAGATAGACACTTCAGCTTAAAGTAAACTCAGTTAACACTTTCGGAATAAAAGAAAGATTATTTCCAAAGAAACCCTGTCCCTAAGGAAACTGAGATAGGGTTGATGCATGATAAGAGCTTGCAACTCAGATGCCCTACTTTCAGAGGTCAGAGCAATCAGTAAAACTGTTTTCAGTGTTAAGAATCTTGAGTCACTTCACAACCCATTACCTCTTCTTCCTATTTCAAGTTTCCTGGCAATACTAGACTTAAAATATGTTTAGCATCACACTCTATTCATCCAGATTTCAGAGTGTTCTTAAGGTTTTGTACGTATGGTTCAAATGGAGCAAGTATTAGCTTCTCTAACACAAAATTAAGATCCCAAGGAGGGGACACTAGCTTTCTTGGAGGCCTCTTATGCAAAACCCCTATCAAGAACATTTTGACATCAGACTCTGCAATGAAATAGGAGAATCCATTGGCAGACATGCTGAAATGGCCGAAAAATGTACCTTGACAGAGGAATAAGAAAGGCCATAGGGCAATAACTCACACAAATATTGCAGAACCAGAGAACAACTAGCTCTGAATGGATGCTAGTTATATTGTTGGCACCAACTAAAAAGCCTTTCCTATATGCTAATGTATGATTTTCTAGTAGTAGGCTTTCTCACCTCTATTAGTACCTGCTAAACATCCTCAGTAAACAGGTGTCTAAAAGGAATTAAGACCCTATCATCCAGACAGTCAACTGAAGTTGACTGATGTTGGTGTGTGTCAAACATCCTTGTCCTTGCTTGAGTAGATCCAGCCTGTGAGAAAGCTTGTGGTAATTGCTCCTGGACATTTCCAAAAGAAGGGAGAATAATGCTTATCTGGGATGGAAGGGAGTCACCAAAATGATCTTGGGGGATTCCTTCTGAACCTTCAGAAGTACCCTGGATATTAGTGGAAAGGGAGGAAAAGCACACATGAACATTCCTGTCCAAAGATAAGAAAAGGCATCTGCTTCCAGGCCTTCTTACATGGAGTCTGACAACAGAATCTTTGCAGTTGACTGTTCAGAGAGGAGGCAGAGTCTCACTAGTGTCATATGCAAAGCTATGGAAAGAATTATCAAGGAAATGATCAATAATGACATAGTAAAGCTCCAGACACTGGACGCAACCCAATTTGGTTTCATCAAGGGCAGGTGATGCCTACTCAACCTGGTGGATTTCTTTGCGAAAGCCACCAAAGCAATGGATGAGGGCAAAATGGTTCACACTGCCTACCTTGACCTGGCCAAGGCATTTGACACAATATACCCCACTCAGGCATAGTTGGCAAACTCAAGAGGTTAGGTACAAACCTTTATGTACCAACACAAAGGAACTTAAAATAATCCAACCCATGTAGAAAACAATAAAAACTTTAATACAGTAAAGCTTTTGAGACAACTCTTCCTCAGTGCTTTCAACAATTCTAAAATTCATTCATCTTTTATACATCACAATTAAAATCATAATAGAAATAAACCAAAAGCAGACACCGTAAATTGATTTATAAGCTTAATTAAAAAATCATTAGATGACTTCACTACACAAAGTGATCTCTTCTTTAGAACAGGTTTTATAGCCACTGTATAGTGACACAAATCTACTTTAGTTCAACGAATTACCATAAAACCAAAATTTACATAACTGAGATGAAAACATTGAGTTTGAAAGAATTCTAACTTAAAAAAATGAAATTCATAACACTGAAAAAGAAGTTGCAGATATTATGCACCTCTACCGATACCCTATATACTATTTTCAAAAGCAACAGAAAAACATCTTCCTTATATTCATAAAAACAAACTATTAACTGAAATGTGTTCAATGCATTCTGCAGAAATCGCCGTCAACCACAATGTACTTTAAAGGAATACACCTGTATTTTTATTCAACTTTCCACTTTAAGATTTCAAAAGTGTTGCTATAGCTTTAATACATTCTCCATTATACACACATGCACTAACTTTACATCTATTTCTCAATTTGTTCTTACATACCTAATATTTCCACCTTTTAAACTCCTTACTACATGATTTATAACATTCTTCTAACAAAACTTTTACTTACCATTTTGAGAGTTGTTCGTTCTGTAGACAGCACTGAGAGTCCCGGGAAAGTGATATGTAATATCCAACATGCTTTACTGGTATGTACTACAAACTACTAAAGTGAGACTACTAATATGTACTACTACTAGAGTAAAGGAGCAATTATTCTTGATTTGATCTTGCAATGTTTTTTTTAAGTTATCATTCCTTTTAGCTTTTGATGTTTTTGTCTTAGTTACGTAAATTTCAGTTTTGTGTTAATTCGATGTACTAAAGTAGATCCAGTGACACACACTTTTAAATTTAGAGTGATTAAAACAATTAATAAAAACCTTAGGGGGGTGATACTGTATTAGATGGAGAATATATAGAGTATAAATGGATTAATTATTTTCATGCAGATGCTTATCAAGGACTGAATGAAACAGTGAGTATAAAACCTATTCTAAAGAAGAGATCACTTTTTGTGTAGTGAAATCATTTAATGATTATGTTTAATTAGGCTTTGCTGTATTTATTTATTTGACATTTGTTGACTGGGTTGGTCCAGCTGAACCGAAACTCTTTTTCAGAGGAGACCCAGGGAGAAAAGCTCCACAAATACATAGACATTGCAATGCATAACTACAAAAGACATAAAAATATAGATCTATACAACAAGAATGACAATTTAAGGAAACTGTACAGATCAGAGATATGATATGAGACTGTTAATAGAGTGATGTGCAGGCTATTACAGTACAGAGTGAATGTTACACAAATAGAAAAAATAGACATTCTTATTATGATTATTCTTATTATGTATTAAAGTTTTTGTTGTTTACTACACAGTCCGGATTATTTTAAAGTTCCTTTCTGTTGGTACTTTATATTTTTGAAACTCTTGTTGGGTGGTGACCAGTTTTCTCGGTACAAATCCTTATGTCACCTGGTGGATAGCCAACTGGCTCACAGACAGGACCCAGGAAGTTAGAATTGGTAAGTCCACCTCTACAAAGAGGCCAGTCACAAGTGGAGCCTGTCATGGATCGATCCTGGAACTGCACCTTTTTGGTATTTGCCTGGGTACCAGTTGTGATTTCTTTTCGTTGATGGTGTATCCCAGCAAAGTTAGAAGTCTTTTTACAAATGCCAGGTGCTGAAGTAGCAATTCCTGACTGTCCACCTGAATCAGACAATCGTCCAAGTATGGGTAGATTTGAATATTTCTCAGTATGCAATGGCTGGAGCCAAGCATTTTGTGAATACTCTGGATGCAGTAGATAAGCCAAAGGAAGTGCAGAGAACTGAAACATAGATATTTCCTGCAAGACTCCCTTACGGGGATGTGCAGATAAGCTTCTTTTAAGTCTAGGGTGACTAACCAGGCATCCTTGGCTAGCATAGGAAGAAGCTATTGCAGTGTAAGCATTTTGAATTTTGGGACCACCAGAAAGGTGCTGAGGATTGATAGATCCAGGACAGGGCTCCAAGAGCTCTCTTTGCTGGGCATCAGGAACAGTCTGGAGCAGAAACCCTGTCCCCTTTGTTCTACTGGAACAGGTTGAATAGCCCTGATATGGGGAAGGGAAAGTACTTGCTTTTGAGCCTCTGCCCACTGGTTTGGAGGAAGGTCTGGCAACCTGATTGGTGTTGGCAGTGAGTGGAAGTAGAATCTGTATCCCTGGGATACAATGTTTAGAACCCATTGGTTCTGAGTAATGGACATCCAGTTTTTTGCATGAAGGGCGAGTTTTCCTCCTAGGGGGTGCAAGTACTTGGGCATGGCTGGGAAGGATAATTGGAAAGTCATTGTGAACTTTTTCCATAAGGGGGTGGTTTACCACTCCCTGGTTTTGAGGTGGAAACACTCCATTGTTTAGATCATTGCATACCCTAAGACAGTAGTCTTGGTGGTCTGTTTCCCCTGGGTTTGGACTGAGAAGACCTGAGAGGGACTGGAAAGGACCAGTTTTTTGAAGGCCAATGCCTATTGAATTTAGGTGGCTGCACCTGTAAGAAATCTTTGACTGTTTACATAGATTTAGCTTTTTAAGAACTTCTTCTGCTTTTGTGGCAAACAAACGCTCCTGATTTAATGGAGCATCTAGTAATTTTGCTTTGACATGGTCAGGCATGCCTTGCTCTTTTAGCCAAGCATGCCTTCTCAGTACAGACCCAGTGACAGCAGCCCTGCAAGATGCTTCTAAGGCATCAAACCCACATTGCAAAGTATGTTTACTAACTTGGTTTGCAGAATGTATTAACTCTTGTAAATCTTTGTTTTCTGCACAATCTGGAAGTAACACCATTTTTTGTTTAATTAGTTCCATAATATGTTGCTGGTACTTCAACATGTGAAACTGGCAATTCAAAGCCCTGATGCAAGAGTTGCAGAGGTATATATCTTCTTACTCCATCTGTCTAAAGCTCTAGAATCCCTGTCTGAAGGGGTGGGTTTTTGGTTGTAGTAGCCTTAATGCCTTTGGGTCCCTGGGAAATGGTCTCTAGATTTGCAGTAGGATTCTTAGAGATAAATTTGTGAGAATCAGGTACTCTGTAGTACCTGTCAAGTTTTCTATGAGCAGGTGGTAAGGTGTCATGAGTAAGACTGGACTCCAAGAAGACATCGTCTACAATATCCAGGACAGGAGGTATAGCTAGAGGCCTGTGCTAAGGCAAATCTAAAAATTCCCCGAGTCTCTTTTTGGACAGAGGATAGTCCTGGCATTCCCAGCAGAAATGCTCTCTTAAGATATGCAAGGTTTCACCAAAAGAGAAATCCTCTGGAGGAGAGGCAGAGGGAATGGATTCTTCTGCATCTGAATCCTCATAGGTAGATAAGGGTATGTCCTGGTAATCAGAAGGGTCAGAGTCATCAGACTCCTGGTCTGTAGAATCAGAAGGAAATTCAATTCTTTGTCTTTTGTCAGGGGAAGGCTGGCTTCCCCTAATTAGAGTAATAGGGTCTTCAGCCATTCTAAGCATTTGTTTTTGTGACCTGGGAGGATGAGCATGCACTTTGGACGTCGGTTTTCTAGGAGTAGTGGAACACTGGGCCTGAGAAACTCAGTAGTTTTAGTAGGAAATTAAGTTGTCAGTTTAATATTAATATCGAAATACACCCTCAGAAGCCGGTGCCTGCACAGCATCTCCGGACCCATCCAAGGTAGAGACATCCGCAGGTTCCACAGTAAAAGAAGCATCTTGCGACATACCGGAATCTGAATGGATCTCAGCAGAGGCCTGCAAATCTGTAAAAGAGGGCATCAGGGGGTGCAAAGGTGCCTCACTTAGTACCAGCGTACTGGTGACAAGCTTAAGTGAAGCGTCGTCGGCAGTTTTTGACCTACGTGGTCTGTCTCTGTCTTTGCGCTTTTTCAGAACATCGGTAGTTGGATGGCTTACCGAAGCCATTTCGGAATACGGAGAACGAGAGCGAAAGAATTTAGCTATAAAAATAGCCCGACAACGAATGGTTCGGGTGTTAAACAAAGCACAAAATCAACAGCTAGGGATGTCGTTGTCTGGACCTAAACAGGTGATGCAGTAAGAATGAAAATCTCTGTGAGGTATTTGCTTTCCACACACAATTGTTAATTTTTTCTGACATTGGTTAGAGCAAAAAAAAAAAAAAAAAAAGAATCCCCAATGGGGTACTTAGCTTTAGAAGAGTTCAGATCTAAAAACTCGAAAAAATGAAAATTTCAGGTAGTGGCCGACCGGCACTTGCAAACTGCTTCTGCTTCGGGCTCCTTCTCGGCAAGAAAGACTGATATAATGGCATTGGCTGCATGTTTTATACCCCTGATGACTGGACAGCATCCGATGCAGAAATCCCAAGACTCTGGTATTCGGGCCGACTGAGGGCTACCTGCAGGCAGATAACCCAAGTGTGATGACTGCAACAATGAAACATGAAGAACATTTATAGTTATGGTGAGTACATAGCTTTCATATCCAATTTTGTTTTTTTTTCATCTGATTCAACATATAGGACAGATTCCTACGCTACCCAACAGGTACTTGGGTGGTCTGAAGGAAGGACCAAAAGATGTGTGCATCCTGGACTTTACATTTAATTTACAGTGAAATACAAAAGTATGAGTTGAGGACCAAGTTGCTCCTGCAGATATGTCATTATAGAGACTTGTCTAGCAAAGTCTGTAGAATATGCCATTGCACTTGTAGAATGCACTTTAGGCTTTGATAGTAGAGGCACACCCAGTAAATCAAAGACAAAAGAAATGCAATTATCTAACCATCTTGAAAGTATAACCTTAGAAACAGATCTGAACAATTGGTCTGATTTTCTGAAAGTCTTTGTATGTGGAGGTAAAACCTTGGTTGTCTGTGCACATCTAATGTATGCAATATATGGTCCATTGATTTGAAAAAAATGGGAAAGACAACTGGCAAATGAATGTGTTGATTTAAATTTGATTTGTCTTAGAAGAAAGGAATCCTTTGTGGAATTAGAATTCATGGGCTGCCAGATAGACGCTGTACATCAAATAGCAAAGCTACCCTCAACATGGGTGAAATCAATCAGATCAGTTGCTCTTCAGGTAATAAGGCATCCGGTGAATTAAGAAGGCTGTAACTTGCTCTTCTTGGTGTTGATGGATATACCTCATAGTACTAGCAGGAATGACTAATGTGCTAGAAGTAGATCCCTGGAGGTATCAGTTAAAAGCCAATCATCCAAATAAGGGAATAGTTGGATCCCTTGAAGCCTGAGATAGGATGTCACCACTGCCATTATCGTGGTAAACACGAGGGGGGATTTGGTGAGCCTGAAAGGCAGCACTCTGAATTGGGAGTGATTGGCTCCCAGCTGGAAACAGAGAAATCTCCTTGATTGCCTCTGGATCTTTATGTGACAGTAGGCATCCTGGAGATCTATAGAGATCTTTCAATTTTCCTTTCTGAGTACTTGCAGAATGGACTGTATCATGACCATACAAAATTTTGTCTGTTTTACAAATTGATTTAATTCACTGAGATTCAAAATTAGCCTCAGGTCCCGTCTTTTTTGGAACTAAAAAAAAAACCTTGAGTAGGTTCTGGATTATAACTGGTCAAGGGAACCGGTGGGATGACGCTTTTAATCAGCAACTTCTGAACGTCTGTTGCTGCAGATGCTATCTGACTGGGTGAAATGTTGGCAATCATTTGATTTATTCTTGGGGTTTCTAAAGAGAGAATTGTATAATCTCTGGAAATGATCCTCAGCACCCATGAATATTGAGTTATGTTTTGTCAGGCTAAAGAGTGTAAGGAGAAGCATCCCCCATCTGCCTCCAGAGTGGAAAGTTCTTTCTGTGACTGGACAACAGAAACCTTGACTTTGCGGACTGCCACTGGCCCTGGGTGAAGTCCCTTGGAATTGCCTCCACCTTTGCCTCTGGGAAGCCTGTCCCTAAAAGTATCTCAGTAAAAACCTTGAGAGTTTCTGAACCACATTTTTTCTTCCCCATCTTTGATTCCTGGAGAAGGATCTCTAATAGGTTGAAAAACAGATTCCAACAGAAGGCAATGTCTTATTGTCCTGTTGATTTCTGGTAATTGTGACCTTGACCTTTGGCCCAAACAAAGTGGAACCATCATATTGAGCATAAATGAAAGACATTTTGAAGCTTTCTGCAAAGTCACAAAGCCACATCCAGGTATGATAACACATCATAATGCCAGTACCGGCTGCAGGGACTGCACCATCTGCTGCATTAGAAAGCAGTCACATGGTTACATTCGAGGTGGAGTGTAGGGTAGGCAATGGGGACTCCACACTTTTTTTAGACATCCGCTGATAAGATACCCACCAGAGAATTTTTAAAGTTCTGTGATCAAATCTCTCTGGAACTGTCTCAAGTCAGCTGTATGGTTCAGCACATGAAAAGAGAAAGTAGTTGAAGTATATGTCTGTTTTCCAAATTTGCTCAAAGCCCTAGACTCACTGTTAAGGGTATATACAGAGGTACTCTCCTCAGATAGTTCCTTTTTAGTGGCTGCGACCACCATGGCATCTATCACCATGACCAGAACTTCCTATCTTTGGGGGCAGGTAAAATTCAGTTTTTTTTTTTAGGGATGGGCTTCATTACATCAGGCTCCTTCGGCTAACGGGTGAGGAGGTGGGACCATCCAGGACATTGAAAGCACTGAGTTATCAGAATAAGAGGCTTCAGTGGACCATCTCCCACACTGTTTCATCAATTCCAGGATGCCTCCGACAGACATTTTCAGGGGGATCTTGGAGAACCTTCTCCCTCATCTAAGTCGATGTTTTTGGTGACACCTTCAGGAGAGGAGTAGATATGCTTCCTTTTACAAGTCCTTTTACAGGGAATGTGCCTTGGGACTCCCAAGGAAGACACATTGGAATTGGATGAGGGACTCAAGGGTCAAGTAGTCTCAAAGTCTAATGGATCCATGTTGTCCCTGTCTACCAGTACAAGAAGAGAAGAGTACAGTCTTCAGAGGGATTCTAGATGGATCCAAGCTCTGTGTGCATACCATATGTCTTTTAAAGCAAAAAACAAAGAAACATCTTTATTAAATTATCATGTATGACATAGGCCATGTTGCACTTATATAAATAACAATAAACCACAGCAACACTATCTCAGTTGCAAACATTTTACATTCCAAACTGTGCCGGCACAACTATAGCTGCAAATATTGCACATTACTTTGCATACCAGATGTCTTGGTCCAGCCAAGGGCCTCTCTACAGCCTTAAAAGCCAGCTCAGCCACTGGAGCCGAAAAAGAGCTAGCCAAATTGGAAAAGTTGGAAGCCCTCTCAAATTCAACAGCTGAAGCCCCAGAGGAAGACCTCAGAACTGAGATGTCAAGTGCTGAGGCTCCATAGGTTCATAGACTGGTACTAAGCAAACCTGCCCTTGTGAGCCATTTTAAGCCTAGACAATTATCCCTTGTGAGACTCAAACTCTGCACCTTGTGTTTGTAAGGCAAACACCTTAACCATTAGGCCATCCTCCCACCCTCAAAATAAACAGCCTTTACAAGGCTCAAACCCAGGACCCTGCACACCACAGCCAAAGTGATTTACCACTAAGCCATCTCAGATACCAGTGACAGCTCTGAAAGTCTCGGTGTTGACTCTACCACCAGAGTCCTGACACCAACGCTCTGGTTCTGGGACTCTGCTGGACCCAAAAGCATCAGAATTGAGCAAGTGAGGGAAGATGTTGAAGTCTGAAGAATTGTTGACTCTGACGCTGGTACCATGGGGAGGCTGGATCTGATGTACACTGCCTCTGGGAATGGGGACAGAGTAGGAAACTGACAAGACTGAATAGTTGGGATGGAAGGGACAGATCCTGGATCCTTTCTCTGGGATGGAGCCAAGAGGACTCCCATCTGAATCTGACTCCTGAAAAACCTCATCATTTGGATGACTTTGAACTCTGTCAGACTTGTAGGTGATTGGCCAGAACTGGAGGAAGAAGCTACTAATGCAGGCTTTGAAGGCACTTTCTGTAAAAGTGTGATCAGTGCCAGAGCAAAGTTCAACTTCGGAGACAGAGTCTGGATCCAAGGAAACAGTTGGATCCACATGTCTAGGTACCTTTGGTGCCAGACTGGCAATAACTGTGGGGTTGAGAGACCTCTTCTTGGCTTTTTCCGGATGATCTTCAGATACCTTTGATTTCTCTTTAGTTTTCTCTCTCTTTCTCTTTGGATCTGCCTTTCTCTTTCTTCTTAAGAAGTTGACACCTTAGGGTCTGAGGAAATTAAGGACTCTGCCTGGGGAGGAAGAAGGCCTTTCAATATGAGTTTTTCTTTACACCCTTGAAGGGCTCTGGTGTTGAAGGCAGTACAGATGGAACACAAAGCTTGTAGGTGAAAAGGCCCCAAGCAGCATACACAATGGGAGTGTGGGTCTTGGGAGGGGGGGGGTATTTTATGCCCGCAGGAAGAGTGCTTTTTGGAACCTGATGGCATCAGAACTATATACCTACATTGACTATAAAATACTTATTCACTATGAAAAAAGTTTTAATCTAAATCTAACAATACTGTAAACACACACACACAAGAAAAACTACAGATATATCTAAAGGAACACCTTATCTCTAATACTATGTTAAATATGCAATAATACCTAAATCTATTAAATAGTTTTCTAAACGGAAGAGGAAAAAACATTCACTCATCGTGATCTACGATCAAGCTCTCAGTCTACACATCTGGTTTTCACAGGCAGCAAACAAGATCTGAGGTAATTCATGCAGTAGAGGAGAATTGTGGGTAGGGGAGGGAGTCAAAGAGCTTGGATCCAAACCTTTGGTATAAGTCGCTTATTGTGGATCCAAACTGATCTGATGACGAACATGTTGAATCAGATGAAAAAAGACAACACTGGATCTTTTTAATTTCATATGTCATTAATTTCTCTTAATCATTTCAACCTAGTTGAAATGTCTCAGGTTTTGGTCCCATGCAGGCAAAACACTGCCATATGCTCCTTGCATATTCCAGTAAGGTATTTGTCCGTCTCATACATAGCAGTCACCAATTACTACGATGTTTTGGAGGTTGTTGGGTATGAATGCCTACCTTATGGGCCTTTGAGTTTGGCTTGATATAATGTCAACCTCACCTATTTTGTTGTTACAGATTCCTCCCACTACCATGGTATTGTGACTGTAGTTTTAATTATGATCAGTGAAGGATCTGCATAATATGTTATACATATGAGGTTCTGGTTTTATTGCTCTTATGGTTTACTGGGATAAAAGTGAGGTTTTGGATGTGTCACATTTCAAGACCCTGTATGCAGAACTGCAGAATCTATCCAGGATACTCACTGGTTTGCACTCCTATCAACATATCACTCCTGGACTGTCAGGAATGCATACTCAGTTTCACATTATACTTAAGGACTTGTTTTTATTATTCTAATATGATCTGAGTCCTGCATACCTTAAGAAATTGATTACTTCCTACTGCCCCATCATGGGAATTTTATTCTGACATCCTGGGTCTGCTATGAGTTTCTAGAGTAAAACCTGAATCATCTGCTGCTTGGTGTTTTTCTTATCAGTCTACACATTTTTGGACTCTGCTATCACAATGTCTTTGACAGCTTTTCATCTTGGTCACCTTTAACAAATCTCTAAAGACATATCTTTTTTTCATTTGGTTCACAACAATGGTCTAACTAATTAGCACTTTTTTTTTTACCATAAATGATCTGTGCCGTATAATTCATTAGTTTACTTTATTATTTAATGTTATCTCTCTGGTGTGATTAATGGTTAAGAACAGAAACAAAATAAGTTATTTATAAGCAGATGAATGGAGTTAAGAGGTAGTTTACACTCTGCTTTGTAGTAGGAACATGGCTGCCAACCATCAGTAAATTAAGATCTAAAATGTGACAAGTCTGTAAAATCCATACAAATGTTTGTGTGCCCGTAAAACTGGCATAATACCTACAAAGCTCAGAAGGAGAAAACCTGTTTTACTGCTGCTCTACCTCCAGAGAAATCTCATCTGATTTAAAATTGACTGGTTAATTTGCAGAAACAGAAAAACTAGCAAAGAGAACACTAGGATATTGTTACAAATCAAATTAATGATCCTGTTCAGTGCTATAGCCAAATGTGGAAGCAATTGGATAGACTTCCCAGTTGTATTACACTTCTTACCACCCCTTGGTATGTAACCTTTTAACTTATGATTAGCACTGCAGAACCTACACTTCTGTGACGGCCGTGCCCTGGCCCAGCAATCAAGGAGCCTCAGTCCTCACCACTAACACCAGAGAGGGTGTCTCATATAAGAGGAAAGGATAACAAATACACACAGTAAAGTACAATTTCCCTTAAGTGCACACAGAGATAACAGTCAGTCTGGGGCTGGTTGCTCCCTTGCTCCCCAGGTCCCCAATAAGACTCCCCACTGGCACAGCTATAGGGTCCAGATCTCAGCCTAGCTGTCCAACCAGTGCTTCATGTCCCTGCCCAAGTAGCTGACACACACACTTTGAGATAAGTATTTATACAACTTCACAGACACTCCTGGGAAAGGCTGACACAGATTCTCCAGCTGTGCCCCTTTACCCAGACTATATGCTAGTAATTACTGCCACCACCAGCTAATAATTATCAGCTACCCAAAGGCCATTAAAAGGGTGCCCAATTATTACTGTGCAATATTATTATCCAATTGGTAAGTGTGACTAATCAGTCAAGGCGTATTAGAGTGGCCTTGTACAATAAACTCTATAAATATGCAATGTACTCTAGAGCTTAACTTAACTCTACACAAACCAGCCACAGGTAAAAGGTTTTACAATATTAAATAATTAAAACACAAAACAATACTACTACACCACAGTGATATTCAAGAGTTCAGAGATCACACAAAAACTTAAAATAATTCAGTAGTACAGTTCTGACATAACAGAAAAACACTTTGTCTAACTTTCTTCTAATTACCTATCTATTACTACAAGAAAACATACTTCTGAAATAACTTAATTAAGACACAGGCAGAGTGCTGATGAGATGGATATCAAGACAAAAATGCTTAACAATCTCTAGTTCTCACTGTTTAAATTGAAACTGCAGTTCTGTTAAAACATTACATCATTTGTTTACACTTTCCCGGTTCCCAGGCCACACCAAAACTGCATTTACATTCTTTTACATTTAGAGCAATAAAGGACATTCCACATGTAAATTCTGGTCATTAACTTTAGCCTTAAAACAATAGGCAGGATGCTTACTCCAGACTCATCAAATCCAAATTCTAACTTCAAAGGACATACAAAACATAGTTTTAATTTCAAAGAACATTTGAAATGCTTGGCTTAATTTTCCTTACAGCAGATGGCAATGTTGCTACAATCTTGAAGTTCACATTTTACAGTGTTTTCTTTCATTTAAGAAACAAGCCTGTATTTTATATTTATAGTTACAAATGCCAGAATTATGTATCAAATTCTATTTAACTAGGCTGGCAGCCTTCACCCCTTCTCTACCAGTCTTCACAACTTCCCTTTGACATTTGCTCTAATTAAGTGTAGGGTGGGAAATACGGAAGGATTTTGGTAGTTACTTGAGAATAACTGTAGGGAGGTAAGCAGTTTTCATTGTGTAGGCAATTCTATAAGAAAGGTGTTGGGAGTGTAAATTCTAAGAATGTAATGCATATTCAAATGAGGAATGCATGGACTGCACATGATTCTGCAACATTTCTGGGGCAGTTCAAAGCAAAAGTATAAATGGGTGTACAGGTCCATTACATTCAGACAGGTGAATGGACTATCACATTTTACAATACGTTGGATAAATGTGCAGCCATCCTCATATACTTAACTGCGTAAGCTCAACATACACATATATATAGGTGCATAGATACATATATTAGATCAATCCCTCAGCCATACACACACACACACACACACACACACACACATATATATATATATATATATATATATATATATATATATATATATATATGTATATACACACACACACACACACACTCATCCCATCAACAGGCAGGTACACTACATAGGGAGCACTCACCAGACATGTACACCAAGAATGTACAATAAAAAGAAGTTATGTACCTACCATAACGTTCCATGTTAGTTGCCTTCTTCTCGCCTTCTTTCTTGCTGGTTGGGTTCGGAGCAGATCCACGGCTCTGACTCGGCCATCTTCAAAAGCTCGAGAGCTGTTTACTGGCTCGAGGCCTCCCCATATCCCATGATACCTGGCGCTAGAAACCCAGATCTCGTTTGGTAAGTCTAACTGCAGACATAGAAAGGAAGGAATCCTAACCTATAATGCATAAACCCTACCAGAGAGGCTACTAGGCAGAGAGGAATAGCCAGAGAAGACTCAGCCAGTGAAAAACCATAAGGAACTCTTCTCGGTCTACTAGGATAGGGGGATGGAGGGTGGGACGCAAGAAAGAAGGCGAGAAGAAGACAACTAACATGGAATGTTATGGTAGGTGCATAACTTCTTTATGTTACGTTGTCTATCTCGCCTTCATTCTTGCTGGTTGGGACAGCGTCCCTAGCACCTAAAATCCTGGGTGGCTCATCGGAACAAACTCTTCGGAACAGTGGAACCAAAATCAGCTCTGCTCCTGGAAACCACATCTACCTTATAATGCAAAATGAAAGTATGTGGGCTGGCCCACGTAGCCACAGCACAAATAGATTCCATGGGCAACCTAGCCTGAAAGGCCACATAAGTGGCTAAAGCTCTGGTGGAGTGACCTTTTGGTTTAACAGGCAATTCTTTATTCCTCAGTTGATAGATGAATGTGATGATAGTAGTCAACCACCTGGATAAGGTTACTTTCGAAACTGGAAGACCTTGTTTACCCTCAGCATAGGAAAGGAAAAGCTGGTCTGATTTTCTGATGTCCTTAGTTCTACGTAAATAAAAGTGTAGTTGCCTGTGAACATCTAACTGATGCGATTTATATTCCGCCCTGTTGGAGTGGTTGGGAAAAAACACAGGGAGGTCAATGGACTGATTCAAGTTATTCTCAGAAGAGACCTTAGGAAGAAGGAAGGATTAGTCCTGAGAGCAACCCTGTCATTGTGGAACACTAGGTACGGAGGATGGATACAAAGAGCCTGAAGTTCCGAAACTCTTCTGGCTGAAGTAATTGCTACCAGAAAGAGGGTTTTCCAAGATAAAAACTTCAAAGAACAAGATGCTGCAGGTTCGAAGGGGGGCAAAATTAGAGAAGCTAGAATCAAATTTAGATCCCACGGAGGTGGAGGATCTCTAACTGGGGGCCTGAGCAGAGTGGTCCCTTTGAGAAAGGCTTTACATAGCTTATGGGACATGATATTATTTTCCGACAGGCCAATGTGAAAATTTGAAATTGCAGCTAACCAAACTCTAATTGTAGCGGAAGCGGACCCAGCATGAAAGAGCTCCGCAAAAAATTCCAAAATGTGGTGTACAGGGGCTGAAAAGGGGTCTATACTCTTAGCCTCTGCCCAGGAAGAAAAACGTTTCCACTTACTAGCGTAGATTTTTCTAGTCATAGACTTGTGCGATGATAATACAATTTTGCACACAGAGGGGGAGATATCAGGAAGCCTGGCTAAAGTTGGAAGTGGAGCAACCAAGCAGTGAGCTAGAGAGATTGCAGGGATTGGAGCAGCCTGCCCGACTGATGGATCAGAAGGTCTAGAACTGGGTCCAGAGTCTAAGGCTGCTCAAGAAGATGATGATGCAGGAACGGGAACCATATTTGTCGAGGCCAGTAAGGAGCAATGAGGATCATTTTGCAGCCCAATACGGTAGCTTTCTGCATTAGCTTCGGGATTAGGGGAAAGGGAGGGAATGAATGCATACAGAAGTCCCTGAGGCCAATCGTGGACTAGAGCATCTCTGGGGGAAATGTCCGGGAAGTGGAAGGAGAGAGAAGAAATTGTTGCACTTGCTGTTGAAGGGGGTGGCAAAAAGGTCACAGCAAGGATGGCTCCATTTGTGGAAGATTTGGTCTGCCACTACCTGATTCTGAAAGCACTCGTGAGGCATGAGAATTGCTCTGCTCAGCCTGTCTGCTATGACGTTAGATCGCCCAGGGATGTGCGTTCCGATCAGAAACCGTTGGGAAGAGATCGCCCACTGCCAGAGTCTGAGTGCTTCTCGACATAGGGGATAGGACCTGGTTCTGCCCTGCTTGTTGATGTACCACATTACTGACATATTGTCCGTTTGAATTGCAATGGTCCCGGTAGGAAGAGAGCCCTGAAGAGCTTGCAATGCTAAAAGCACAGCCCTCACCTCCAAGACGTTTATATGCAGATGGCACTCATGAGGTTGCCAGGTGCCTTAGACTGTTTTGCCCTGATAATGCCCCCCCCACCTGATCAGGGAGGCATCCGTGGTCACTGTAGCAACTGGAGGGGGAGTACAAATGGTATGCCCGGGGGCAGTGATGTGGAGACCATCCACCACTCAAGGTGCTTTTTGCATGCTTGTGTGATCATAATCATGTGAGACATGGGAAGCTGCTAGAAGGACCATTGGGTGAAAAGAAGTCACTGGGGAATCCTCATGTGAAAACGAGCTAGAGGAACAAGTATGATTGCTGCTGCCATGAGACCCACAGTTTGGAGGACGAACCTGGCTTGAATTCTTTTGCATCCTAATAAGACCTGCACATGTTGGCGAATGACTAACACCCTGTCTGGTGGAGGGCTGGCTGACATGTCTTTTGTATTTAAATTTGCACCTATAAAGGTGATAGACTGACAGGGCGACAATGCAGATTTTTTGAAATTTATTGTGATACCAAGTCTGGAGCAAGTCTGGATAGTGTAGTCTCTGGCTCGCAGAAGGTGATGCCTGGTGGTAGCAGTGAGGAGCCAGTCGTCTAGATATGGAAACACCTGGAATCCTTGCCGTCTCAGGTGAGCGGTAACTACTGCCATACATTTGGTAAACACCCTGGGGGCTGTGGTGAGACCAAAAGGCAGAGCTCTGAACTGATAATGGCTGGCTCCCAGCTGGAAGTGAAGGAATCTTCTGGAGCGTCTGCCCATTTTGATGTGGTAGTATGCATCCTGAAGATCTATAGAGCACATCCAATTGCCCTGACCCAGAAAGGGTAAAATGGACTGTAGCGTGACCATCTGAAACTTCGTTCTTTGTACAGACCTGTTTAGTCTGCTGAGATCCAGAATGGGTCTCCAGTCCCATCTTTTTTGGTACCAAAAAAGAACCTTGAGTAAATTCCAGATCCTTGCTGGTCTGCTGGGACTTGCTGGATGGCCCTTTTTCTTAGCAGTTTTGAAACTTCTTGAACTGCTTGATCCCTTAGACTGGGTGGAATATCTGGAAGGGACTTGTTTAACAATAAGGGAGTGCGAACAAAGGGAATTCTGTAGCCTCCGGATATAACAGACTGTACCCATTTGTCTTGTGTTATGTCTTGCCAGGCTCTTGGGTATAGCGATAATCTTCCCCTGACTGCCTCCAGAGGTGGGCAGCCGGGCAACTCTTCAGGGATGCTGGAAGGGCTTGTCAGAGAAGGATTCTCTGCTGCCCTGGTTTTGCGGACCCCCTCTGCCACGAGGGTGGTGTCTGTTGTTGTTCCCTCCTCTGCCCCTGGATGGGAACTCACCACGTGTGTCTGGCAAGGCTCCCTGGGATTTACAGAACCACATCTTTCCACTCTTCTGAACCTTGGGATATGGTCTGGAAGGAGTGGAAAAACGGACTCCCACGGCAGAGAGAGTCTTGCCTTCCTGCTCACACCTGGTAAGGATGTCCTTCACCTGTGATCCAAAAAGAAAGGAACCATCAAAGGGGGTGTTGGTGAAAGACACTCTGAAAGGTTCCGCAAAGTTACATAGCCGCATCCAAGCGTGCCTCCTTAGGGCAACGCCTGTGCCCGCGGCTCTACTCGCACCATCAGCTGCATAAGAAATGAGCCTCATGGAGGAGTTCACCACTGAATTAAGAGTCACCAGCTGGGAGGCTGCCTTAGCCTGGACCCCCTCAGCTGATGGATCTTGGAGGGTATCTCCAAGCTCTTTAAGGAGATCCCTTTGAAGACGGGTAAAGTGGCACAAATAATTCAGAGACCTCACGGAAAAGGTCGCTGAAGAGAACATCCGCTTCCCATATCTGTCCATCGTCCTGGACCCCTTGTTAGGGGGATGGACAGATGAAGTTTCAGCCAACTCCTTCTTTGTAGCCGCCGCTACCACCATGGCATCAACAGGAACACCTTTGGTCAAAAACTGTTTATCCTGTGGTGCAGTTATAAATTTAGTGGGTCTTCTGGGGGTTGGTTCCACTGTGTCTGGTGCTGACCACACCTTCCGAGCCACCACAGACATCAGTGGGTCGAAAGGCGGAGACACCCAGGAGGTGGAAGGTCGGGATCCAAAAGCATCCAGGAATACCGACTCATCCTCGGAAGGGCTCAGGGTAGTCCAGTTCCCCCGCTGCCTAAGCATCTCAAGGATGTCTGAGAAGGAGACATCTTCAGAGGGGGATCTAGTGGACCCTTCGGAATCCTCTAAGTCGGTATCTGATGTGACAGACTCAGGGGAGTCAACATGCTTCCTCTTGCATTTCCTCTTACAAGGTGTTTCCTCTGAATGATCAGGGGAGGCCTCGGAAGAGGAAGATACACCCAAAGGGGTGCCCTGGACCATTGGTTCCCCACGCTTGGGGTCTGGAGGAGGGGCAGAGGCAGACGCAGGCACCATAGGGGGAAGAGCTGATGGGGATGATTGTGGGGCTGACTCAGGAGCCGCACACTCATGACTTCGAAGGCACCCCTGCTCGGATGCTGAGAAGGCTCCGGTTCCGAAGAGATTGGAATCTCTCTCCGAAGCCGATGTAGGAGATGAGCTCACCTGCGCCGAAGCTCCGAGGGGGAGAATAGGGTCGGACAAGGGTCCGATGCCACTCACCCCCCTCGGAGCCGACGAGGGAGTTACAGCGTGCAGATCCCTCCAAGGACAGTACCAAGGAAGTGATCGGAGCCAACGACGGAACTGAAGGAGAGGGTATCGGTGCCGACGGTTCCACGACTCGAACCCCAACGAACTCCAGCTCCAAACTCAAGGGAGGAGTCGGAGGAGGAATAACTGCAGACATGGACGGAGCCGAACCCTGATGAGGGGGGCTGGACAACATTTTTGCTAGGGTCTGCGATTTCAACAGCCTACTGACCACTCTCTCAATGTCGTGATCTGAAAGCCTTGACGACCGAGAAGAGTGGGAGGACCGATGACTGCGCTCCGACTGGAGCAGAGGAGACCTCGGAGCCGAATGTATCGACTCCAGGGAGGGAGACCTGGATCTCTTTCGACTCCCCGATGGCTCCGAAGTGCGTGTCGGCACCGACTGGGAGGCAGGCACATCGGTTCCGGCCGGAACCGAGGCAGAAGGAGTAGCTTCACCCAACGACAGCTCCGAACTGGGAGCCGAAGATTTAGGTGGCTTGGAGGACTTCACGGGCTGAGCCTTAGCCGGTGAATCCTCGGGCTTAAGTAAACCCCATAGGATTAACTTATTCCTACGCTCCTGCAGGACTCTTGGGCTGAAAGCATGGCAAACTGAACAAGAGTCCTGCAGGTGCACAGTGCCCAGACAATAGACACAAGAAGTGTGACCATCTGTCAGAGACATCTTCTGACAGCATGAGTCACTTCTTGAATCCGGACACCTTGGTATCCTTGGACATACCTAAGGAAGGAATACCAAACACAATGCACAAAAAAATTTAGGATATAATAACTATCTCACACACAAGTTACCACACCCAAAAAACAGCCAAAAAATAGACACAATATCCTAAGCTACCAACAAACAAGTAAGACTAAACTAGGTAAAAACTAATTTTTTTTTTTTTTTTTTTTTTTAAAGGTTAGCCTCTAACTTAAATGGCTACTTAAGGAAGAGATTGGGGAGGGGGGGACTCTCTAACTAAAACAAGTTTTCTGAAGGGGAGGAGAATTCAGGTAAACAAAGATATCCTATAGAAAGATTGTAACTACAACTAACAAACTACACTAAAACCCTAATAGTTTTTGTCAAAAAACAGATAAAACAATGAAAATATACGACCTGAGCCAGTAAGACAACCTTGCAGCAGAAGCGGCAAACAAGATCTGGGTTTCTAGCACCAGGCATCATGGGATATGGGGAGGCCTCGAGCCAGTAAACAGCTCTCGAGCTTTTGAAGATGGCAGAGTCGGAGCCGAGGATCGGCTCCGAACCCAACCAGCAAGAATAAAGGCGAGATAGACAACTTAACATTGAATCTTACCAAACAGATGCATAAAGATGTACTTACGAAGCTATATAATGGTGTCACTCTAAGAAGCAGCAGCAAAGTATGCAGCACTGACTGACCCAAAGAAGCAATGCAGATACATGTACATATGCTGCAGACAGGTGAGCCTGTGGATGCAACCATATGCTGCACATTGGTGTGTACATGTGCAGACAACATACTGCAAATATACTGGCAGCACACAAACAGCCTCTGAGTCCTGGATTTGAAGCTCTGTATGCTGATGACACCAATAGTATAGTATAGTGAATTAAAATGTATTAGGTAATTAGTACTGTTTTACAATAAAACACCTGTTCCATATAATTTATCAGTTTGATTTATTACTTAGTTATCTCTGTGATGTGATTAATGGTTAAGCACAGAAATAAAAGTGAAGTTATTTCTAAGTTGATGAATGGATGAAGTGCACTCACAGCCACAAAGCTCTGTGTAAAAATCACAGGCTTACAGCCTGGCTCCACTGGACAGTGAGACTGAACTCTGACTGTGACCCAGCCAACTGGGTTTTGATTAGCAGACTCACTTTTTGCTCATCTTTCTCACAGGGGTGGGGAGGGTTTCATACACTCGGAAGTACAAAGAGTGAAGTGATTTCCCTGATGGAAATCAGGGAAACAATACCTGTGCTTTGAGGAAAAGGGTAGTGTCAATCAGAAGGGGAAGCAAATTGAGGAACAGAGAGGATGGATGTCCTCAATGGCCAACCCTCTGCATATCAGTTACATGTACTGCAATGACCTACTAAGTTGTAAAATCATATGTGGCGCACCAAGTGTGATAACTTAAATTCAATAAGTTAAAGTAGACCCCAACACACTGTTAGTCATTTTAGTATACCTAACATTTAAAAAAATCAGTTATCCAGCTATTAAACACAAGATATTTTTAATTATTTCCTGCTGCTAGTGCCACAGGTTTAAAGTTACACAGAAGAATCTAACTTACTTAGAAATCTGGTTTAAGGGCCTTTGGTTCTGGACTGTTTGTTGGCACAGAGTATGATGCACAGCAGTTTACTGAAGTCACTGGCATACCTTTAGAAGACTTTTTATGTAAAGACACTGCACATGTGAATTTAGCTACCTTCCTAGACTGTGTATCAATATGCTGGTAAAATCATGGCTCTATTTAACTATCTCAGCAACCTGGCAACAATATCTTAAAACGTCCCACTACATTTCACTACTGTGCCATTTGCTGGCACTAACTGCAGCATTATACTGTCTTTCTTGTGTTCATTTGCAGTAACATAGGGTCTACAAACCACAAATGAGAAAACATTAAAACAACTTTTTTATCATTGTAGATTAAAACAACTTTTTCACCACTGTAGAGACTACATAATACACATTTCTTCAAGAGTGTCTCTAGCTTCCAGTACCAAATGATCTGGGCTTATTAGCAAGCAATTGAAAAACTAAAACAGGAATCTGGAAATAATCCTGTACTCTACATTCCAAATACTAGCCTGAGATGATGCAATCTTTATTCATTAAGAAGTCTGGTTCCCCATGTATCTGTGCATCTTGGAGAATTCCCTGTTCTATAAAGTATAATCATCTTGGAGTTAGTATACACAAGTAGCAGGGATGTGGGAGTACAGCTCTCCACACTAGGTAGTGGCAATGATTTTAATGTGTAACAGTGAGTTTTGCCCTCTGCTATTATACCTGGAAAAAAAAAAACAAACGTTTTTGACTTGCTTTGTAGACTTTCAGAATTCCAATAAGGCAATTAAGAAGAAATCCACTGTTTGCATGTTTAAGTTGCACTATCCTGTCAAGAAATAATGAACAGTGATGCCCACATCCAAAAAGGGGTCTGCTGCCCCCGACAAAAAAAGTTAAGACTGTTTATATACATTTTTTTTTATATTATTGTTGTATTTTGCCTGCGAGTGCAGGGGAGGTGGAAGCCCCCTCCCACTGGAATATAATACTTCTAGTTGTAGCCGAGTACTAGTAGTACAGGGGTGCAGGAAAAATATATATGAGTTTTACAAAACACTAAAGGTAAGCAACATTGTCTGGCTTGAAACAGTAAACAGATTCTGTCACATAGATTTTCTTCTGCATTTTTTACTTTACTGTATTTTTGTGTTTTTATTTCATGAGCATTTCATGTTTCTAGCAATCTGTTGTGCTTGCATATGTACTGTACACTCAGTGTTTTTTAATATTCATAATAAATGTCAGTTTTTGAGTGTGTGCTGAATTGGAGGGCATGACAGATGACAGGGTAGGGGTGAGGTTTCCTTCTGTGCTTCCTGAGGGATGCCTAAAGTTAACTTTTCCTCCCTTTTATGTATGTTTTATGCTGGAGAGAGCAGTTGATGAGTGCCATGTCAAAAACGTCAGTAGACCTCTTTCCACAAAACTCAGAATAGCACAGCTACTTGTCAAAGGAAAAAAAACTTCAAAGACCAATTCACGTTAGGTTCAAGCAAGGCACCCTTTATTACTTGCAGCAAGGAGACAAAGCATGTATGCACAGGGTTTGTCTAAATGATTAATGACTAGTAGGTTATACTTATACAGTTCTCTTCCTGTCACATAGGAAATGTTACGTTCTATTGCTGACATAGTTAGACACAGCTTTCTGTATGTTCTACAGAAAATATTGTTAGACTTATTGCTGACCAAGTTAAAAATATCTGTCATTCTGCAAAACATTTTGAGAAAAACAACCTGGCCTTGGGTTTATGTCAGTCAATCAGCATTTCAATTCTTCTATTTTACTGTTCTAATACATGTGTTACATTTTACCTAGATTCAAGGTACATTTCTAGCTTTGGTACAAGTAATGCTGACTATGGTTTAAACTTTCAACCATCTATTGTTTTCTTTATCAATAGCTTCTAGCAGCTGCATGTTTTCTCATGGCATAAGCAGAAGTCAATATCCCTTAGTTAATTTTCATGACACTAGCAGAAATGAATTACTTATTGTTATTTGCTGACATTATCAGAAACAGAATGCTTCTTGTTAAGTTTCTAATGGCTGTGCAGATTCATGCAGTGTGAACAGAATAATTGTATTAACCCTTTTAAATCTCGAATGCATTATGCACTAAATACACTAAGCATGCATATTACTGTTACATATTTTTCTAACATCCCCCCCTTTTAATACTTTTATTCTACTTTCAAGATAAGCATAAAAAGTTTTTCTTCCCCTAACCTCTTCCTACTCAGGATTTGCAGTTAAGAGAGTCATTCAGTTTAAACTTATGAAAGCATTTTCAGATTTGTAACAATTCTTCAAGTTCAGCACCTTGGTATAAGGTTTCTGAAACTGACATGTCTATAAAGTCTTTAATCAGTCTTTTCATGCAGGGGATGCAGCAGCACACACATACCACCAGTAGGATCATTTCTACACAGATGGCAATCAGGATGTTCATCAAGACACTGCCCCACCCCCCAAACAATCTCTGGAAAAAGTCTGTCAATAGATTTGGTCCTGGTTTGGTCATGGCTGACACCTGCTGAATTACCTCAAGATGATTGTCTATCTCGTGTTTGTGGTCAGGAATATACGAACAGCACTCCTCCTGGATTAAAGCGCAAGTACCTCCTCTCGCCGCTAGGGTGAAGTCGAGAGCCATGCGGTTTTGAAGCACTGCAGTTCTCAAGGCAGTTAGTTCATCAGTCACCAATTCTAGGGCAGAAAAGGTTGCATTGCTCATTAATTCGAGAAGTTTAGACAATTTTCTCAGTTCCCAGATTGATTTCGTTGCTCCATATGCTGGCAGTACACCTGCCCACGAGATGATGGTATCACCCAAGTCCATATGTGACTGTCCATTTTTCCCTAAGCTCACAGCATGATGGTTTCCCAGCCTGCATTGATTTGCCCTACTGGATTGTCAGGCTTCTTGATTTCTCGTTGAACATTCCGAATTTTCCCTTGAGGTAAAACTGATGTGTGTCGTATGGCCGGAACCAGGTACCCCAAATAACAACTGCCGGACCAATTCTCAGGTAACCACTTGTATGCTTTCCTACCACATACAAAATAACAGTCTTCTACTTTGGTAGTAACTTTACTATGTCCTGGCTCTGGATGAAACATTTTTTTGTCTATCATTGACAGTTGTTTATAAAGGTCAGCATTATGTTTTACTTCATCAGTTGTCCTATGCATCATTTCAACAAATGAATCATAACTCGTGTTGCAATAGGACCCTGTGTTATCAGTCTTATTGTAGCATCTATAAGGAACAGTCACATTGCAATTGCTCCAACCCACCTGAACTGTATCATTTTTGTAAAAACACACAGTCCCATTCTGTCGAACAGACAAGTGCAATGCTACTTTATCTTGTGATGTAACATCTGATGTATCATAGACTAAGTTTTCCCATGTCTTGTTGGCTCCTAGGGGGACTGAAGTTAACAATAACCCCCCGTATGCTGTTGGCAAAGCTGTGCAAATCCAGTAATTCGAAACATTGAAGGTCTCGGCATACACATATTTCATTGCCTGGTAAGTGTTGAAGTTTGGGTGCCACTCTGCGTACAACTCTGTATGCTTGTTCAGTTCAGTTTGTGTGGCTGAAAAAAGGAATGGCCAAAACAAAAAGATTATTGTCACTAGTACAGTCAACAGGATGGTTATGCAATACTTCCAAGGAAACTGTTGTTCTGCATTCCTGTTTTTTCTGACTCTTCCGAATAGGTACATCTGGATCTTACTGGATCCTGTCATCTTTATTTCAGACATGTGTTCTTACTCTCTGCCCTAATAGGACCTTCAGCACAGATGGTTTCTTCACTGGGGTTGAGACGGATCAGTCCTATTGATCTGACCCCTCTTTGTAGCCAGACTTTGTGCTGAGGGCCCCGATGGAGAGGTAAGATTTTTGTCCAGTTCAAAGTTCTTAACAAGTTTGCAGTGCGCCAGGTGGATCCACAAAGCTCGCTCTGCTATCTTGACTGCAGTGGGTGTCGAAAGAAGCACTTAGTAGGGACCTTCCCACCTTGGCGATAACCAATTCTTCTTCTTGATAACTTTTATCCACACCCAGTCCCCGGGTGTCACTACTGCCACTTCTGATGTCTTGGTTTGCTTTCTATCTGAAACAGAATTTGACTGCAACAGATGTTTAGAATTCATGACTTTCTTCATATATTCAGCTAGTGTAAAATCAGCTTCCTGGTCTGATGACATGAGAAGTTTCCACTGGGGTGTGTAGTAAGCCCTTCCAAATAATTTTTCAAAAGGAGTCAATCCTTTTGCTGTAGGGACAGTTCTCATGCTCAACAGTGCCAGGGGTAAACAGTATATCCAATTTTTCCCTGTCTCAGCTATCAACTTTCTCAATTTGTTTTTTAATATACCATTATGCCTTTCAACTAGCCCTGCAGATTGTGGATGGTATGCACAATGATTTTTTAAAGAAATACCAAAATGCTAACTTAACTGCTGTATGGTTTGGTTTACAAAATGTGTACCATTGTCACAGTAGATTCTTTCCAGAATGCCGAATCTAGGGATGATTTCTTTGACAAGTACTTTTGCTACCGTGGCTGCATCTGGATTTTTGGTTGGAAAGACTTCCATCCATCTGGAAAACATATCTACAATGACAAGACAATACTTCTTATTTTCACATTTGTTCAATTCTATGAAATCCATACAGATAGTGTGAAACGGATATGGTGGTGTAGGGAAACTCCCTTGCTTGGGCTTTAACGCCCCTTGTGCATGATATTTATTGCAAATCTGACACATCAAACAAAATTTTTTAGAGTAGTTTGTAAATCTGTACGTTGTGAACACCTGGTTCACCAGCTGTACCATCCCTCCTGTTGAGAAATGGCACTGCCCATGGCTCAACAAATCTGCATATCTAAACAAATTAGATGGTAGTATCAGTTTCCCTTCTCTAGAGATGTACAGCCCCCTTTCGAGAATTGCTCCTTGTTTTACCCATTGTTGTTTTTCAGCTTGTGTAGTGAGTGTCTGCATTGTTTTTAACATATCTAAATCTAAAATCTCAGAGGGTTGTAATTCCTCATTTAAAAGAACTACTTCTGTGGCTGCTTGTTTTGCAGCTGTATCAGCTCTCGCATTACCTTTTGAAATCCTATCTTGTTGCTTGCTGTGAGCTGTGCATTTACAAATGGCTACTTTCTGAGGTAAATGAATAGATTATAAAAGATCTAAGATAAACTGTGCATGATTTATATGTTTGCCAGTAGATGTTATCATTCCCCGGTTTTTCCACTGTTGCGCAAAAACATGTACAGTAGAAAAAGCGTACTGGCTATCAGTAAAAATGTTTACACATTTACCCTTTGCTAAGGTACATGCCCGTATCAAGGCAATCAATTCTGCTGCCTGTGCAGATAAGTTGTGTGGTAAAGGTTTTGCTTCTATAATCTCAGTATCAGAAACTACTGCATATCCTACTAGGATCTGTCCTGCAGGACCCCTTTTGCATGAGCCATCCACGTAATATGTCACCTCGGCATCATCCAAGGGGACATCCGTGAGATCTTTTCTAGATAGTGTCTTTTGATCAATCACCTGCAAGCAGCGGTGCGGTGTGCTGTCTGCAGGGGTCGGGAGCAGAGTAGAAGGGTTTAAAGTCGTGCATCATTCAATTGTCATATGAGGTTGGTTCAACAATATAGTCATACAGGAAATATGCCTAGCAGGGGAAAGATATGCCACCTTTTCTTGTAGTAAAATAATCACGACTGCATGAGGTTCTCTCAAAGTGAGAGGGTGGAATAAGACTACTGAGGCCAAAGCCTTTACTGCCATTGCAGCTGCAACTACTGCTTGTACACAGTGGGGTAAGGATCGTGCCACTGGGTCTAGTTGTGATGAATAGTAAGCAATGAGGCGTTGCTTATCCCCATGCTGCTGTGTTAATACTGATGTCATGTAACCCTGCTTACAATCTACAGTTTGGAAAAAACGTTTATGATAGTTTGGTAATCCCAGAACTAATGAGGATGCTATTAACTGCTTCAGTTTCAAGAAAGCAGATTCTGCTTCTGGTGTCCATTGCAATAAATCTTGTGTAGCCATAGGCTTCTTATATACAAGGTCAGTCAGAGGTGCAGATTCCAAAGCACAGTTTCGAATCCAGCTCCGGCAAAAATTAGTTGTACCCAGGAAGGACGACATTTCCTTCTTGGTAGTGGGTTTTGGTGCTTGCAAAATTGCTATCTTTCTGTCCTCATGTAATGTTCTGCCTTCCTTGGATAGTACATATCCCAGGTATTTAACTTGTTTTATTCCAAAGCTGCAGTTTACTTTTATTTACCTTATGTCCTTCAGTGGCTAAGAATTGCAGAAGTGCTATGGTATCTTCTCTACAATCCTGCTGGGCGGGGGCTGCCAGCAAGATGTCATCAACATAAAGTAAAATCTGACTGCCTCTTGGTGGGGTGAATCCCACCAAGTTGCTTGCCATTTCTTGTGAGAATATTGTTGGACTTTCACAATATCCCTGTGGTAGTCGTGTATATGTATACCTTTCACCCCGAAATGTAAATGCAAATACCTTTTCCCCTGAAATGTAAATGCAAACCAATACTGGCTATCAGGGTGTATCGGTATCGAAAAGAACGCATTGCTGATGTCTACCACAGAAAAATACTTCTGTTGAGGTTTTAAATCATTCAACAGGGTGTGTGGGTCTGGCACCGTGGGTGCCCTTGGTATTACTGCATCATTTACAGCTTGTAAATCTTGGCCCATATGCCATTCTCCATTTGCTTTTTTGACTGGAAATAAGGATGTATTACATGGTGAATCGGGAGATTCTATTAGTATCCCTCCTTCAAGTAAGGCTGCTATAATAGGCTTTATCCCTGCCTCTGCATCTTTTCTTAAGGGATACTGTCTCTTTTGTGGTCTAAATGCTGACTTTGGCGTGATAGTAACTGGTCCTGCTGTACGAATAAGTCCTACATCTGACTTTCCTGTTGACCAGAGAGTCTCTGGTATATTTTGTAAGGCATTTTCTTCCTCTTTTAACAGGAGTATCAATCAGCTGCCCTCACCAGACTGTAAGTGCACAGCTGGGTTGGTCCGAGTTATCCAATTCAACTTTTGTATTTATATTCCCTGTTCTGACAGTTCTAGTTCTGTCTGTTTCTCCCATCTCATGACTTTTTCTCCTAGGTCTGCCCATTCTATATTTCTGTTTTTGGTTAAGCTAACATGTGGTAATTGATTACATTTATAAAGTGCAAAGAACTCCTGGGACAATGAACAGCTGGCTACACTGTTCCCTTCTGTGTCCCAGTACAGGTTACGCAATATCAATCTGTTTGCATGATTCTTAAACAATTCTTGCTCATATTCCTTATCAGGTCCTGGTGTGTTACAATAATACAGGGTACAGTGCAACAGGTGTTGCTTATCAATGTCCAGGGAGGGGAACTTGCTGACAGCTACATTCATTAACTCTTTGGTTACAGTCCCTGGACCAGTCGTAACCAAGTCCTGGCTGTACCAATAAAACATGTCACCCTCCGATTGCACTGCAAAGGTATCAATTTGTCGCTGTGCTTCCATACCCTGCATGGTTGGGACTACTGCTATACCAAATAGCTGCATGAGGTCTCTGCCCAAGAGGTTTACTGGGCATTTTGCAGAAACAACAATTTTGCTTTTTTGTGTCAATCCTGAAACTGGATCAGTTATTGCAATGTTACAGAAGAGAGAGGCTCCCGGTACAGCTGTCCATTAGCTGCTTTGACCAGTATGTAATCAGGTGTCTCTGTGTTTTCTGGTAGTTTGGAGGGATGTATCAGGGTTCGTGATGCCCCTGAGTCACACAAGAATTTGACTTCCCTCCCTTCTACCAAGAGTGTAACTTCTGGTTTTGTGTCTGCTAAAGAGAGCTCCAAGCTCAATAAAGCTAGGTCTAATATTTCATCTTCTTCATTGTCACTAACTTCCTGCACTTCCTCTACTCCCTCTATCATATTCTCATTTGTCCCTTCTTCGCTAGCCCCTTCTACTGATTCCTGACTACCATATAGTCAGTCCTCACCCTCCTTGTCTTCCGTTGTTGCCTTCTTATTTTTCCTGCAATCCTTTGCCAAGTGTCCCTTTTTACCGCATTTAAAACATTCACCCCTTTTCTTTCGCCCTTCAAAGTCCTCTGATTGTTGATCAGATTGTTTGTTTCCCTGTGCATTTTTCTTGCCCTTTTTCCCGGACTGTACTATATAAACTTCTGCTCCATCTTCTACAGAAAATATTTGAGCTTTCTTTTTCTTTTTGCTATTAAAATGCCTTTCGGCATGCCTAGCATATTCAAGTAATGACTGTAACCTGCTTGTACGATGATCTACCATGTGTTTTGTAATAAAACTGCTTATAGGTGCAATACTGCCCTTTAATAATGCATTCTTTAACCGCTGTTCATATGGGGAATCTTGTGTTTGATCTTCAGGAACCTGCATTTCACAGTCGTTATTAAAACACTCTAACAGTCTGGCATAATACCAGTCAATAGTTTCACCTTCTTGTTGGATGCATTGATTAATGCAAGTCCAGTCTGCCCTAATTTTCCATTTTTCAGAGATGCGGTCTGTAAGACCTTTTACTCTGGTGTCTAATTCTGCGCTGCTATGTGGGAGATGTCTTTGTGCAGCGTCACGGGGATTCCAGTTCCCACTAATCATATGCCAATCTGGCCCTACAATTTGTCTAACTACCTTTTCTACCTCTTCTCCGTTTAAGTTATAACTCAGCCTCATTCCTTGTAAATCTTCAGAGAATTTTCTAAAATTAACCTTTGGATGGGGAATTCCCTCAGTGGCTTTCCGGATGTCTTCCGGAGTCCAAGGTCTATACACTAAAATAGTTGGGTCCTGACTGTCCTGACCTACCTGAGGGTTGGGTACTTCTATAAGTGGACATATTTCTTTTCCTTCACTTATAGATCGTGAATTCTTAACCATTTGCCATAACTTGATGCCTTCATTTGAGTTACCTGCCTTTGTTCGAGACCTGGTCTTGATGGGATCTCTAATATACGGTTTTATTTTCATAATGCCTCTATCTTCAGTGACCACAGGATATCGTGGGGGTGGACTAACCTGTTCACTTGCTTCATATTCCGGTAAGGGAGGAGGAGGTTCTTATGCTATTACTAAGTTATTGTCCCCTTGTCTAAAAACATTGCTTTTGAATTTTTGTTCTTTTGTTCCCTATGGTTTACTTCCTCAATCCACCTGTGTGCCTGAGGAATTCCTAATTTACGTTGCTTTTTTACCCGACCTTTGGAATAGTTTTTGAGCTGTTTAATAAGTTTGATAAGCGAGGATTTTTCAAATTTTCCGTCAAATTCATACTTATTAACCCATGTTGAATAATATTTAATATTCTCGGCGCGCTGCAACTGCATGTATTTTGCGTCTTCTGTTCACGGCGGATTTTGGGGTCTTTTTGTGCAATTATTACCCATTTTGTTCTACCCTTTTATCGTTACATAACTTTTCTTATTTTTTAACGTGGTACCACGGATTTTGTTATAGTCTCTTCAGAATGACTGCCTGCTTATTCTGTTTCTCCTGATCTATGACAAGACAGTAATTTTTTTTGTCCCTGACTTGTAAGAAAAATACAGTCTAACAAAAACAATACACATCTAGTCCCTGATCTAAACCAGAAAAAAGTAGATTCACCTTACCTGAGCCTACGTGATTGATTACTAATTCGCTGAGACCCGTCCTTCAGTCACAGATCAGAAAGTGGCTGGCCTCTTTTGATCAACAATTCAGTCGGAGGACTTTTCAGATAGGTTTCAACCACCTGGCCCATCTGATCCGAGGTGAAGAGAGGGTTCCGGTCCAAAGGACCAATCTGTCAAAGGAAAAAAACTTCAAAGACCAATTCACGTTGGTTCAAGCAAGGCACCCTTTATTACTTGCAGCAAGGAGACAAAGCATGTATGTACAGGGTTTGTCTAAATGATTAATGACTAGTAGGTTATACTTATACAGTTCTCTTGCTGTCACATAGAAAATGTTACATTCTGTTGCTGACGTAGTTAGACACAGCTTTCTGTATGTTCTACAGAAAATATTGTTAGACTTATTGCTGACCAAGTTAAAAATATCTGTCATTCTGCAAAACACTTTGAGAAAAACAACCTGGCCTTGGGTCTATGTCAGTCCATTTCAGCATTTCAATTCTTCTATTGTATTGTTCTAATACATGTGTTACATTTTACATATATTCAAGGTACATTTCTAGCTTTGGTACAAGTAATGCTGACTATGGTTTAAACTTTCAAGCATCTATTGTTTTCTTTATCAATAGCTTCTAGCATGTTTTCTCATGGCATAAGCAGAAATCAATATCCCTTTGTTAATTTTCACGACACTAGCAGAAATGAATTACTTCTTGTTATTTGCTGACATTAGCAGAAACAGAATGCTTCTTGCTAAGTTTCTAATGGCTGTGCAGATTCATGCAGTGTGAACAGAATAAATGTATTAACCCTTTTAAATCTCGAATGCATTATGCACTAAATGCACTAAGCATGCATATTACTATTACATAAGAATAAATCTACTGTTTGCATGTTTAAGTTGCAATATCCTGTCAAGAAATAACTAACAACAATGCCCACATTGAAAAAGGGGTCTGCCCCTGACAAAAAAAGTTAAGACTAACTGTTTACATACATTTCTTTTTATATTATTGTTGTCTTTTGCCTGTGAGTGCAGGGGAGGTGGAAGCCCCCTCCCACTGGAATATAATGCTTCTAGTTGTAGCTGAGTAATAGTAGTATAGGGGTGCAGGAAAAATATATATGAGTTTTACAAAACACTAAAGGTAAGCAACATGGTATGGCTTGAAACAGTAAACAGATTTTGTCACATGGATTTTCTTCTGCATTTTTTACTTTACTGTATTTTTGTGTTTTTATTTCATGAGCATTTCATGTTTCTAGCACTCTGTTGTGCTTGCATATGTACTGTACACTCAGTGTTTTTTAATATTCATAATAAATGTCAGTTTTTGAGTGTGTGCTGAATTGGAGGGCATGACAGATGACAGGGTAGGGATGAGGTTTCCTTCTGTGCTTCCTGAGGGATGCCTAAAGTTAACTTTTCCTCCCTTTTATGTATGTTTTATGCTGGAGAGCGCAGTTGATGAGTGCCATGTCAAAAACGTCAGTAGACCTCTTTCCACAAAACTCAGAACAGCACAGCTACTATTTGTAGTTATTAGAGAAACCTTACCTTAAAAGATGAAGGTAGACCTTTATTGCTCCTTCAGATAAGTAGATTCAAGGGGACCAACGTTTATCAGCATTTTCAGATTATGCTACTATGTACTAGTGCCCTATTGTGGACTGCAGATACCAAGATCATTACCAGGAAACTAAAAGGTAGACGCACATTCCTGTACTATGCCCAAAAACAGTACTGGGCTAATCCAAAACGATACACAGACATAAAAAAATGAATTGGAGGCTCTCAATAAAAATCTACTTCAAACAGCAGAGACCTCCAAGGCAGAAATGCACTCGACCACCACAACACAACACTAACCAGGATCCGCCACATAAAGCACACACTGAGGTCCCTCAACAACAGGTACAAATATGACTCTATTGTACATGTGGGTGTGAATGATCTGAGATGTACCTCCCTGGACTACATGAAAACAGACATGGAGGAGCTCTCGGATTATGTAGTCCAGGCGGGTATGAACCTAGCCCTGAGCAGCATTCTACCATCACCCAGAATGATACCACAGTACAAGCAGAAAATGATTGATTTCAACAACTGGCTAAGTTTCTGGTGTCATTCTAAGGGGATCCAGTATCTGTCTGGGATGGCATGACTTGACAGACCTTGATGCTTTGCCAGAGGTGGCCTGCATCTGTCACCCTAGGCTTCCAGATACTGGCAAAGGCTCTTACCACCCCTATACTGCCTTTTTTAGGTGGTGCTCCAAAGACCAAATTATCACCGTAACAGCTACAAACAAAAGCAATCTGAGGGTCATGCTGCTCAACGCTAGACATCAATCTCAAAATGCACTTGCTCGAAGCACTCCTTAAAATGGAGAACATCGACATTTGTGCTGTAACAGAGACCTGGTTCAAGGCAGCATAAAGCATTCTTGCACTACCAGGCTATAACTCATTCCACACCTTTTGGCCCCAAAACCTGGACCGAAGCTCCAAAGGCGGTGGTGTTTCCATATTTATATCTCCAGAATGGAAACCCAACATAATGCATCAGAGATACTTTAGGTGCATCTAACATTGGGTAAGACAGCAAAAGTCAGGTCGTAGCCTGTTATAGGTCCCCAACCATGTCCCAAGACTCACACTCCACGTACCTAACCACCCTTGAGAATATCAGGGTTCAACCTAACACTCTCATACTGGGTGACTTCAACTACCCCTCCATTAACTGTGAAAACTACTCATGTACCAATACACTTGCTCAATGTTTCCTGGAATTCATTAATTCCAATGCCCTGGACCAGCTCGTTCTTACCCCCACTGGAGGTAGCAACATCCTTGACCTGGTCACTACTAGCATGGGCAACCGTTGCTCTACACCTATAGTCAACTTCTCCCTAGTTAGATCCAACCACAAACTAATCACCTTGGAAACCTACACCACCCCCCCCGCAAAGGTAACCACCATGAAAAACTTCTCCAAAGCTAACTTTGGGCTCCTAAAAACATAGGAGGCGAACTTCATGGCACCCATGTAAATGCAGAATAGTTGCATGACTGCCGAATCATACACCAACGCACTGTATGAACAAGTACACAAATGCATGGATCTCGCCATACCCAATATAACCAAGATGCTCTCCAACAAAAAAAAACTAAGCCAATCTGGTGGTCCCCTGCCATAAACAAACTCTACAACAGGAGGAGGAAACTGATGCAGAATACAGTGAAGTCCCAAGACTGGAAAAACTCCCTTATCAGCCTCAACAAAAAGTTGAGATCCCTCATCAAATTCTCTAAAGCTAGCTAGGAAAACAGAATTGCAGCCGATAGTAAAGACAACCACAAGGCCTTCTACAGTTATGTAAAGAATCTCCACAGCAATACCCAACTTTGCTCTGAGCTACTGCACAATGGTACCTCCTATATTGAACCAACAGATATTGCCAATATACTGGCTGACAGATTCAGTGCCAACGTTACCCCCCCCCCCCAAAGGACCAATCACAATACCAGTAGATTGCCAGCCACCCAGTATTACTGCTGCACAGGTTAAAACAGCACTGTCCAAGGCCAAAAATACAGCTTCTATGGGACCTGACAATATCCCTGGCTGTGTTCTACATGAACTACAGAGTGAACTGGCACCTCACCTGTATGCCCTGTTCAATCACAGCCTCACCTCAGGCTTTGTCCCTACCGAATAGCGCACTGCTATAGTCATTCCTTTCCACAAAGGAGGAGTGACTACAGACCCTGGGAACTACTGCCCTATTAGCCTGACAAGTCTGATATGCAAAGCTATGGAAAGCATCATCATGGACCTTATAAAAAAGAATATAGGGAATCTCCAAACACAGGATCCCACACAGTTTGGTTTTGTGAAGTGTAGATCATGCCTGTTCAACTTGGTCGACTTCTTTGCGACACTCACCAGAGCTGTGGATGAAGGCAAGGTGATTCATACAGCCTACCTTGATCTGGCCAAGGCCTTTGATAACATTCCCCACTCAGGAATCATAGAAAAACTTACTAAGCTAGCCATCAACCCCTATATCACTAGGTGGGTTGCAAACTGGCTCACAGATAGAACCCACAGTGTGAAAGTAGCTGACTCCAAATCAGACTGCCAACCAGTCACGAGTGGAGCCCCACAGGGATCAGTCTTGGGTCCTCTCCTGTTTGGTATCTACTTCTCAGAAGTCCAGGCCAAGACAAAGGGACTTTGGCTGACAAATTTCGCAGACGATTGCAAGTCGGGAACCATTACTTACTCCCCAAGTGATGTTGACATCCTACAGAAAGGCCTCACTGAGACAAACGACTGGTGTCAGAACCATGGTCTTAAGCTCAATGCCAAAAAATGTGTCATCATCCCCTTTGGGAAAAACCCAGTTCCCATGAATTACCACATTGATGGTAATCCACTGAACACAAAAGGCATTATAAGAGATCTGGGGACACAGGTTGACAGCAACCTCTCTTTTGACTACCACTATGGTCAGAAAGTCCTTCTATGTGGCACATCTCATTACTAAGTGTTCTGCATCCAGGAAGAAAGAGGTCATTGTCTCCCTCTACGCTTCCCTCATTAGGCCAATCATCGATTACAATACCCCATTTGGCATGTACCTCACTAGACACCTGCAACAACTGGAGAGGCCGCAAAAGTACCTCACAAAGAGGATCCTAGGCCTTAAACACTTGTCCTATACAGACAAAAAAACCCCAACTATTCTCTGTCTCATATCACCTACTTAGAGGCAATCTCTGCTTGACTTACAAAGCCATGTCTGATCCAGCTGTGTTAGAAATGCTACATCTAAAAAATCCCAATCCCTCTGCACCACAAGCTCCAGAGACCTCAACCTCATTACCATAATCAACAGAACGTGCTGGAGGGACAGGTTCTTAACCCAGAGACTGCCCATGCTATGGAATAGACTTCCCATACATGTCAAACAGCGCACCTCACTGGCCCTCTTCAAGAGAAATCTTGATGAGTGGATGGGAAATAGAAAATTCACCCCGGGGATCACTCCAGTGGCTTTACTTGACAGAAGCACTGGGAACTAAGGTCGGGTGGCACGATGCCAGGGTAATCCTATGGGCTAGGCTTGTAAAGGCTCTAGGGCCATTAGCCTAATACACACCTATGAACCTATAAATACACATAATTAACACCCAGATAGTTATACACATGTGCATATGTTTACATCCATACACAAACATGCTTGTCTAACTTATATACAAAAAAATACACAGAATTACTAGCCATTAGATGAAAAAAAACAAAAGTTCAAAACAATTTCTACTAGTCTGAAAGCACTGACTAACCCTAACATATTCATGAAGCAGAGCAGCCAAATTAATATGGGAAAATCTTACCCACACAAAATACAGTAAAAGTGGCATCTTGTAAAAAAACAGAAACAAATGAGTACAAAACATTAAACTGCTTACGCATAAAACAATGTTAACAACATGTTCTGCGTATGTGTTCCTCCAGTAATTACAACCACCAATAAGAGAATACGTTGATAATTCAATGTGCAATAAGAATCTCAAAAACATAAAAAAAAAACACCCACACGTAACATTCAGCAATTATAATCGTGTTCCCTGAAGTCCTCTGGGAGTAAACAACTTCTGCAGAGCTGATCGCTTTTCAAAATGAACTTCACAAAATCCTGCACACTGCCCAAGCAACAAAACATTGTCATTATATCTAACATGCACCAAACTCAGAATTTCTTTTCCTAAAGTAAAAAAAAAAATCTTTCAACTTCCCAGTGTGACTGCAAATTCTCAACTGACCTCTCACCTTACCTCCTAAACAAACTGAACTGCAAACCTCAGATTCTACAAAAGGGTATCAAACCACACCCTTCAACCATAAAAAAACCCTCAAAAATGTGTGCTAAGTAATCTTATTTAACATTGTTTCCCTACAGGACACACCCAGGCAATGCCTACAAGCAGTTTTCTGATCTGTGTATTAACCTTGTTAGACAAAATCAAATAAGAGCATTGAATGAACGCATGTTAAACAACCAACCATTTAAGCTGTTCTTTCAATGAAAACCATTCAGGACCACCAAGCCTTAAAACAAAACAACGTGCTTAGTGAATCAGTGTGAGTGCCAAAATGTTCACCTCTTCTGACCCTTGTGGCTAAATTCTCTCTCAGATTATGAACTCTTTTAAAAGACAGCCAGGAATGATGACAGCTAACTTAGAATAATCACATGCAAACTTACTTAGTCAAGTTCCCTTAACACGTACCATGCTATAAAGTAACCTAGAATATGTAACTACCTAAAATGTTGAGTAAATGTATAAATATAATGTGATAAAGTTTAAAAACTTTTGGGTTTTCTGTGGACACTGAAACCTGTAGAAAGTACAAAAACATTTATGTATATTCAAACTTCAAGTGTCCTGTTTATGAGCTTATGACAGACAAGACACAAATACACAAAAATTACTACAATGAAACATGTTCAACTACAAATATTACATGTCAAGAAGATATATGTAGCAATGGAATGTATCATCGACTCTCAGCTGGAGTGCCTTCTGTGTGGAGTCAGCATGTCTTCCCCGCGGTCGAGTGGCCTCCGAAAGACATGGGTGAATGGGCGTGCCTTCGCTGAAGGTTGGGCGTCAGGCTGGCAACTCGGCACCATAAAAATCTACTGCCAATCATTAGCGGACCGGAGTTCTGCTGTGGCGACCCCTAACCGGGAAAAGCCGAAAAGACAAACAAAACAGCCAATTAAATGACCACCTCATCTTATTCTAAGAACTAAAAGGTCATAACATGCTGGGCTGGGGGGGGGGGGATTAACCAATCTAAATTGCCATTACAAGATAGTCTGAAACACAAATGCACAGCATGCAGGAAACTAAGTAATGACCTATTTTGAATTATGTATTTGATATATTTATGGTGACCATGTAAGCATACTATGGTCCTGCAATGCACTGAACAGTAAACACATGGTATTGGCATAGTGATGGCGGTATATAGAAGCCATACTGAGAATTAATATGCATACTTTAAAAATAACCATCTGTTTAAGCACTATGAAAAGATTTATGTGGCACAGCAGCAAATAAAGTATCCTGAAAATGAGAATTAATGCCTTACAAAAAAAAAAATTACACTGGAAAAAAATCACTCCTGTGCAGTGAAACTGTTAGCAGAGTAACCCAGTATAGAACAAGGGAATTTGATGGTAAATAATGTCTGCTTGGTCATGCTAACCCAGTTCCAAAGCTACATATACAAATCATGGTCAGCTAACATTGTTTTAAATCCAACTCCTTATATATTTATACTAATAGAGTCAAGGACGTTGGCAAATGTACATTTTTTTGTTACAGTCAGTGTTCAGATCATCGGGGAGGGGGTTAATAACACTGACTAATCCAATTAGTTTGTTTGATGGGCCACTAAAAAAAATTGCTGGTTAATTACATGCACCCCTTGCATGTACAGTTTCCCAGCAGCAAAAGGCATACTGATGTTATGGAACTGTAAAATGTACAAGGCATTCACCCAGTATAGATAGACAAATGCATTGATATCTCTTTAAGAGATGCATTCAGTGTTAAAACGTCTAATGTGTTCAATGATTTGCAAGGAATCTGGGCTATTGTAGAGCAGAGTAATCCTCATTTTTTGTGCATGTTTCGATGGGGATTGGAAGAGAATCATCACCCTTAAATGACTACACAGATGACGTGTACGGTCATTTTCAGTCAAAACCAACAAAAGTAACTCCATGTCATAATGAACTCAGAACACAAAATGCCACAACATGCAGTCACTGAAACACAAGATTCAAAGGAACACCAAAAGTAATAAGCCAGTCCAAATGTTAATTCCAGCATAAAAGAAATTTATTGCAGTGTGAACTGTCACAGTTTAACACTTTTGCTCACAGACTTATGATGAAGTTTCAGGGAGGAATGAAAAAACGGTGACAGTTCACACTACAATACATTTAATTTATGCTGGAATTAACGTTTGGACAAGCTTATTACTGTCGATGTTCCTTTGAATCCTCCTGGGTTTCCAGTGCCTGTACATGGTTACTTTCAGTCACGCTAAAGTCAAAAGTTACAGTTAGCAAACTATCCATTTAGTGTTGCCAGTAACTTTATATATGTAATACATTTTACAAGAGTATACAGCTTACATTCATCACACCGACATTAAATTACTGCACTACAGATTCACAAGTGTAGCTAATCACTTTACGTATATATTATAGTTGAATTGGCTGTTGTAGCAAAGCGGATATATGCTGCATTGTATTAATTAATTTTTCTTAATTCATGTGAGGGGGACTGCCACTCCCCCTTCAATCCTCCACAACTTTACAGTCCCTCACATGAAATTACAGACATCTCTTTCCATAATAAGCTAAACAATATGGGATTGGGGTGTTGACAGGCAATGATAAGCAACAGTTCTGCAGAACAGTGAGGTGCTGGACTGTTTTTTTATGGTTGCAAATGCATTAAACTCTTAATATTGTTTGAATCACTATGTGCCTGACTACAGAAAGTGCTTATGTTGCAGTCTTTGTACTTGCTGAATAAATGACATTTATTCAAGAGTAAAAGTATCTCTATTATATTTGTTCAATCATTCCTATACAATCATACTTAGAGAGGATATGCAATAGGTTTACAATGGTGCTGGGTGAAGTACAGGCAGACTTGGGTGGGGTTTTGCTACTGCACACTCTAAAGTTCACTATGTTCCACAGTTACTGGAATCTGTTTACTACTTTGTAGTTCTATACTGACATTTGATATAGAGATTCATGTTGCATAAAGTAGGTACAGCACTGCATTTTCTGTTTATTTATTATTTATTTATTTTACATTTGTTTACTGAGATGGTCTGACTGGATACATGTCCATTTTCAGTGGAGGCCCAGGGAGAAAAGCTCCAAAAAGACATTCAACAAACTGTTACATTTTTACAGTTTAAAACACAAAATAAAAAACACAAATAAAAGGATTTTTACACAGATGTAAACAAACACAAAAGTAGAGACACAAACAAATTATTACATTTTTACTCAGATGGAAAATTCTAGACAGTGTTTTTAAGAATGACAGGGTATTGAATTCCTAGAAGGCTAACTTGGTAGTAGACCCAAGGAGATCATAGGATTTATAACTTAAGAACAATAAAGTGTAGGCAGAAGTCCTCCATGTGCACACGAGTGATCGTTAGAGTTAGTCTGGATTAGGACAAGGACATAGCCATTGTTTTTTAAAGTACTGAATCAAACTTTTCTTGAATTGAGGTAGAGAGAGTTCAGATGTAAGATTAGCAGGAAGAGAATTCCAAGTTTTGCCAAAAGAGTTAGCAAATAGAGATTTACCAGCTGTGTTGTTCGATATGAGAGTTTGAACTAGTGGTTTTTCAGATAAACAAAGTGGGCTAAGGTTACTGTAGGGGATGATGAGGTTTTTAAGCACGAGTGTATTATTTGGTTGGTACAGGATCTTGTGTGCAGCTATTAGCTGGTTAATCTGAAGTAAGTTAGGCAGTTTAAGCCATCCTAGTAGATTTAGGTTATGGCAGTGATGAGTTCTGTAGGCTGCATCAGTAGCAAATCTAGCAATGTGATTGTAGCTGCTAGAAAGTTTATTAAGGTCAGTTTTGCTAAGGTTTGTAAATAGAGGGGAAGCATAGAGGAGGGTGGAGAGTAGATGTGTACGAGCAGTTACAGTTCTGGCTAATGGCGTTAGGAAAGGCTTGCTCCTATATAGTGAGCCAAGTTTTTTATTAACTGTTTTAATAGTTTTATTGATATACAGATCAAACTTAAGGTCATCTATTACAACTCCTAACAGTTTGGTTGAGGAATCTGGGGAAATAATGGTGCCATTGCTGGATTTTAATGTAAAGGTTATAGGGGCAGACCTAGGAATGGGAGAGAAAAGCATCAGTTTGGTTTTATTAGGATTTAACATGAGACAACGGTTAAGGAGCCAATTTTCAACTGTGTTAAAAGTATTTGGGGATAGACTCTGCAACTCTGTAGGTGAAGTGTCGGACCATACTAAAGTGGAGTCATCCGCATATTGAATGCATGTTGCATTTGGGATGACTTTATACAAATCATTGATGAAAATGGAAAATAATAGTGGACCTAGTATGGAGCCTTGGGGTACTCCGAGGGTGATGGGTAAAAGGGTGGATAGTTTGCTCTGCCATAGGACAGCCTGTTGTCTACCACTGAGATATGATTGAAACCATTGGATGGCCTGGTCCTCTAGGGAGATGGATTTCAAAGTGTTTATGACTATTTGGTGGTTTAGCATATCAAAGGCTTTTGAAAGATCGAGAAAGATAGCAGAAGAAAGTTTATTATTGTTTCAGTGTTGGTTAATGATGTTAGAGAAGGAGAGGAGGGGTGAGATTGTACTATGGAATGATCTAAAGCCATGTTGGGTGCTGGCTAGAAGATTATTATGGATAAGATAGTTCAGCAGTTGATTGTGGATGCACTTTTCCATAATTTTAGCCAAGGGTGACAGAATAGCTATGGGTCTATAGTTTGAAAGTTCAGTAGAGCTGCCCCCTTTATGGAGTGGGATGACATGGGATATCTTCCAGACGGAGGGAATGGACGCTTCAGTTATAGTTCTATTGATCAGGATAGTAATGGGGATCTGCAGCTTTTTGTAGATATTCTGCAGGGAGGAGATCAGCCGACAGGATGGTGGGCTTTAGTTTTTTTTAAGTAATTTTTGGACCAAAGATGTGCAAACTGGCTTGAAGTTAAAGGGGGGATGGGAGCAGGTTGTAGTGGCCAGAGAATATGGGCATCCAGGGGATAACTGGTTAGCTAGGTTCTGGGTGGTTGTTGTAAAGAGGCTGTTAAAGGTATTGGTAATTTCTGCTGGGGGGTTTTGGTTAGAATGCAAGGGGGTAGGAGTGGAGGACTGTCCTGGACTAAGGAGTTTGTTTATACCTACCCAAAACTTTTGTGGCTTGCTTTGGTGTTTTTCTTGTAGATGACCATAATAGTTTTTCTTGTCTAATGTGGTGGATTTTTTGTTTCATTTCTTAGCTGTCTGTATCTAAGTTGATCTATGGGATTTTTTGTGGTCCTTGAAGTGACCCAAGCCCTATTTCTAAGTAGCATTGTATGTTTAGTTTCTTTTGAGAGCCAAGGAGCAACTTTTGCTTTGGTTCTAATAGTCCATGCTGGTGCATGGGTGTCAAAGATGGATAGGAGTTTGGTATTAAAGTAATCTACTGCTTCTTCAAGTGGTAATTGTTTCAGAACTGACCAACTGCAAGATTTGAGTTCATTTTGGAAATTTGTGCAGCTGAAATTCTTATTGTTCCTTATTGTTTTAAAAATGGACTGGTTGTGGATAACAGCTTTTTGCCTGATTAAATAGGTGAGGAGGTGATCACTTACATCATTGGGCAGGGTCCCACACTTGTATTTGAGGGATGGGTGTTAACAAGAATCCAATCCAGAATACTTGCTTTATTGTTGGGTTTACTGATCCTAGTGGGGGAGGATATGACCTGTGAAAATCCATAAAGGTTTATGTGGTGAGTGGGAGGTTCTGAGGAAAACATGTTCCAGTCTATGCTGAAGTCCCCAAGTACAATGTTTTTTTGAGTGTAATTGCTGGATAACCAATGTAGGGTATCTTCAAGGGTATTTATGTTATTGCCTGGAGGAATATACACACAGACGAGATTTATACGTTTGTTCTTATTAATGTGGAGCTTAGTGATAGGAATTTCAGCATTGCCAAACAGGGATGTTTGCAGGGCATTATTGGACACTTCAAAAGCATGAATTTGTACAGAGCAGCTACCCCACCTCCCTTTCTATTGGTTCGATCAAGCCTTAGGATGTTATAGCCTGGTGGTATAACTTCTTTATCTGAAGTAGAAAGTTTTAGCCAGGTTTCAGTAAGACACAGTAAGTCTGGGGAAAGAGCATCTAAGAGAGCATGTAGGTGTTGAATCTTATTGTTTACACTTCTGCTATTTAGGTTCATAGGCTGGTACTAGGCTATATCGACCCTAGGACCTATACAAGCCTAGCCATAACAATTCCCTGGCTATTTCTTCCAACACTATTTACTTATTGGTTCATAGGTTCTGAGGAACACATGTTCCAGTCTATGTGACTGATCAAGAGTGAGTTTGAGGGTTTGTCTAAGATTTGTGTAGTAGTGGGATAGACCTAGAGCCAGTGGATTAGGATGGGCCAGGATTTGGGTGGATATCTCCATCCATTGTCAAGTTGCATTGTAATCTGATTGTGAGCTTCCAAATTTTAATTAATAGACTTTTGCATCTTTTGGTTTTAGGGTTGGCATATCTTGTTCTAATGGGATGCTGACACCTAGTAAGTAAGGAGTTAGATGGGAGGGGATGTATTAAGTGTTCAAGCTTGTGTGGAGCTATAAAAGTGGAGGTTTGGCCCTTTGGGTAGTGGAAACCTGGGTATGTATGTATTATAGTCATAGGCAGTAAGAAGATATGGGACAAGCAGAAAGGGTAGCAGAGAGTACAGTGGTAGTATTTTAAGTGGTTTCATTGCAAGTAACATTGGGATTATTGAGGTTGATTTGTCCCCAGTTTAAACTTTTTAAGATAGGATAGAAAGGTTAAGTACTGGAGAGTCTATTGATGACTTGGATAGAGCTGATTGGTTAAAGAAAGAGGGGGTGTGGTTGTAGCACTATACAATTAGCACCACTGGGGTAGGGTGAGATTTGGGGACAGGGTAGGGTGCGGAGCAAGCCTGAGTGGAGCAGGGCCTAACCAGACCATGGGGCAGGTGAGATTTGGGGGCAGGGTGGGGGTGTGGAGCAAGCCCGAGCAGAGCAGGGCCAAACCAGACCATGAGGCAGTAATGGTCTGTGTATACTGTGTGAGTGCACTGGAGCTAAAAGTAGGTTCTTTCTTACTTTCTATTAGGTTCCTCTCTTCCTTTTATAACAATTTGTCTAAAGAGTTGCATTTGTTACGTTTTAGGAGCAGGGCCAAACCAGACCACGGGTCGGGTGAATTTGGGGGCAGAGTGGGGTGCAGAGCAAGCCTGAGTGCAGAGAGGGCGAGCAGAGCAGGGCCAAACCAGACCATAGGGCGGATGAGATTTGGGGGCAGGGTGGGGTGCGGACCACGGCCAAACCAGACCAAGAGGTAGTAAGGGTCTGTGTATACAGGATGAGTGCACTGGAGCTAAAAGTAGGTTCTTTCTTACTTTTTATTAGGTTCCTCTCCTCCTTTTTATAACAATTTGTCTAAAGAGTTGAGTTTGTTAAGTTTTATAGTTTTATGGTTATGAGAGTAAATTTCACTTTTATGCCCTGGTAATACATTTAGCATTCAAGAGCTCACACGTAAAGCATTAAGCTTTTTTGAGCAGTTTTCCACTGAGGTACTCTTTAATTGGTAGTAGGGGACTTAGTAAGCCAAGTCAGGTAATAAAGGTTTTCTAAGATATTGATTAGGTTGGAGCTATCAGTGCTTCAGACCCAGTCCGGATGTGTAAAATCTAAAATAGTGCCTGCCACAGGTAATATTTATTAACTTTGGGATTGGCTTAAGGTAATAAACAGGGAAGGGGGGAGGGGGAAATGAGTGTGGGCTGGGAGTTCTGTGGTACTGTTGTTAATGAGCCAAGATCCAGGCAAAGACGTGTGTGTTTAAGAAAAACAATCAAAATTGACCAAGAACTGCTGTGAAGCTGTAAGTCATTTCTTAACAATTTATCAGGTGGAAAAATAGCATAACCTTGTATCTGTAGGCTACTGTGCTCTCAATTAAATTAAATACACACAGTATTTGATCAGTTATGGATACTATTTGCTAACAGAAGGGAATAAAAGAGACATGGAAGATGAGTGTGTGTGTGTGTGTGTGTGTGTGTGTGTGTGTGGGGGGGGGGGCTGCTTACAAGCCAAAGCAGTGTGTCCAGGGGATAATGAATATTAGCTCAAACAGAGAGACACATACACAAAGTTAACTTTAGCTGTTTGTGTTTGCAGACAGTTCAGACCCGGACTGCGTTTTTCATATAACAGTGTATCCACTGGTCGGGTTAAAGATAAAGGTGTTATTGCAGCCGATAACTTAGAGTGGTGCTAGGTCTAGAAAAGAAGGGTACAGAGAGGAGTAAGCACTGTTGAGATGGTAAAGATACATTATAAAGACTACAAAACAAACTGTTCACAGGAAAATATGTCTTGAATCAACTACTAGTACATGCAAATACTGAGCCAATTGGATAACACATTAGTAAGAAGGGACCTCAGCTGACAGGTATGCAGTCACAGATAAAAATATAGCGAGCAGCACTCTGTCTTGGATCTGTAATGTGATTTTATGCACCACTTACACCACAATTATATAGATATAACTGTCTATGCACAACACACACACAGGAATACTATTAGACGACAAGTTGCAACTATGCAAACAGCACATACTTATATACTAAACAACTTGGTGAAGACAAACACATGCTAACATGCCATAATATCCTCCAGTAATACAGCATAAATCATATTAGATGTCTGTGGAACACAATTCAACACAAATAAGCATAGACAGTTGTAAAACACTTACTGGAGTGACACTGAACTCTTCATGGGGCCTGTAGCAGGGTGGTTGTAGTTGTAAAAATTGTGCCTGCCACAGGTAATATTTATTAACTTTGGGATTGGCTTAAGGTAATAAACAGGGACGGGGAGGGGGAAAAGTACAGTTTTGTACCTACCATAAATGTAGATGTTCGAGGATCCACATTGCTGCAGTCCTAACTATTGGGTAGTCCGCTGTCCAGTCGGCCCGAATACCAAAGTATATGGCTGACGTCGGTCAGGGCGCATTAGACTGACGTCAGTGTACTAATGCGCATGACCGACGTCATATCCTCAGTCTTTTCTTGCCCCAGATGTCAGAAGACCCTGAAAAGATAAGGCCCAAAACCAAACACTGCCAACATACCTGCACCAAAATATATATATAAACAAAATATACAAAATTAGCAGAGTATAACCTCACCTACACAACCACCCCTAAACACAGAGGGGAAGGAGGGAGGGTAAATTGGACTGCAGCAATGTGGATCCTCGAACATCTACATTTATGGTAGGTACAAAACTGTACTATGTTCTTCATTCCACATTGCTGCAGTCCTAACTATTGGGTAGAATCCCAAAGCAGAGGTAAGGGAGGCTGGCAAATCATAAGGAAGCAGGAACTGACAACATGCCTTGCAAAATAGCTGTGGCAAAACCAGCCCTAGACTTAGAGTAGAGAGGAAGGTGATAATGCTTAGAGAAAGTATGCACTGAACTCCAAGTAGCTGCCTCCAAAATATCCTTAGTTGCCACCCCCCTTAGAAATGCTGTTGAAGTGGCAGTAGCCCTAGTGGAATGAGGCCTAATCCCAGCTGGAATTTCCTTGCCATGATGGGAATAACAAAATGTAATGCAACACCCAATCCATCTAGAAATAGTTTGTTTTGACACAGGCTTGCCCTGAGAACTCAAAGCAAAAGAAATAAACAACTGCTGAGACTGCCTAAAATCTTTAGTCCTGCTCAAATAATAACGCAATTGCCTGTGTACATCTAAAGTGTGCAAAATTTTTTCCCCTTTATTTTGGGGATCTGCATAAAAAGTAGGCAAATGAATAGTTTGGTTTAAAGCCACACTAGAAACCACCTTAGGCATAAAGGAAGGATTAGTACGTAAAGATACCCTATCCTTATGAAAAATCAAAAAAGGCTCCACTGCCATAAGGGCCTGCAACTCAGAAACCCTTCTTGCAGAAGTAATGGCCAACAAAAAAGCAGTCTTCCATGACAAGTATTTCAAGTCAGCAGTAGCCGAGGCTCAAAAGGTTGTAGAGTAAGTTTCTCCAACACAAAATTGAGGTCCCAAGCAGGAGTAGGAGCTCTACGGGGGTCTTATATTCTTTGCCCCTCTAAGAAATTGCTTGAACAAAGGATGCGAAAACAATGGTGGGTCACAATCATAGTGAGCTGAAATTGCTGCAGCATGAATCTTAATGGAAGAGAAAGACAAACCTTTGTCCAATAACTCAGTAAGATATTGAAGAGCCACACTCAGATTTGGCTCCGAAATCTCCAAATTGTTTGCTGCACTCCAAAATAAAAATCTCTTCCATTTTTCTGCCTACACTTTCCTTGTACTAGGTCTCCTGGCTTCCATAATCACATTTAAAACTTGTTGAGGAAGTTGAGACCTGCAGTCTTTCAAAACAGAATATGCCAGGCTGTTAGATGAAGAGAGTGAAGCTTGACATTGAGCAGGTGACCGCCTCTCTGAGACAACAGGTGTGGAATCAAGGGTAAAGGCCATGGAGGCTTCTTTACCAGACTCCTCAGTAATGGGTACCAGTGCTGCCGAGGCCAATCTGGAGCTATTAAAATCATCCTTGGCTTGTCTTGTCTGACCTTTAGAAGCACCTTTGGAAGAAGAGGCAGAGGTGGAAAGTCATACACATGAAGATTTTTCCAACTGAAAGAAAGAGCATCCACTTTCCAAGCTGTGTGATGAAACCTCTTTGTGCAAAACTTTGGCAGCTGGTGGTTTAGTGGAGAAGCGAACAGATCTATGTCTGGAGTTCCCAGGACACTGTCAACCTTTGAAATACATGAAGATCCAGTTTCCACTGTGGGGATCCATGATTTGTCTGCTTAACACATCTGCTAAGGAGTTCTGTGCTCCGGCAGAAACCTTGCCTGAAGAGTTAGTTGCAAGCTGAGCGCAGTCTCCCATAAAATCATTGCTTGCCTGCACAATGGGTAAGAATGTGTTCCCCTTGTTTGTTGATGTACCACATGACAGTTGTGTTGTCTGTTAGAATCAACACCTGCCCTGGAAGAAGTAACTCCTTGAAAGCCATTAATGCAAATTGGACTGCTAACATCTCCTTCATGTTGATATGTAGATGCTGTAGTCTGGCAGGCCACTTGTCTTGTATCCACTTTCCATTTAGATGAGCTCCCCAAGCAATGTCTGAGGCATCTGTCGTTAGAATTTGACTCGCCTCTGGCCGGGTCACAGAGAGTCCCTTGTTTAGGTGACATTCCTGAGCCCACCACAAAAATTCCTTTTGAATGCAAGGTATTATTTGAATGACAGTGTCCAAATCCTGGCAGTGCTGTGTCCATACATTTTGAGATACCATTCTAGCTTCCTCATATGCAGTTTGGCATTGGGAAGCACCAGAATACAAGATGCCATGAACCCTAAGGCTTGAAGGACTGTCCTTGCAGTCAGCCCGGACTGAAGAGATAGTTGATGGAAGTAACTGGAAAGATTCTTTTGTTTGTCCGGGGTTAAAAGGCCATCTGGGCTGCTGTATTCAGTCTCACACCCAGAAAGCACATGTCTTGAGAGGGTACTAGACTGGACTTTATTTCGCTCACAGAATACCCTAGGCATCTTAGCACTGCTATGACATATTCCAAATGCTGTAGAAGGTCTTCCTTTTCTTGAGCCAGAATCAGGCAATCGTCCAAGTAAGGATAGATTTGAATTCCTTTTAGCCTGAAGTAAGCTATCACTGGAGCCAGAACCTTTGTGAATACTCTGGGCAGTAGATAAGCCAAAGGGCAATGCAGAGAACTGATAATGAGAATTTCCAGCTCGAAACGCAGATACTTTCTGCAACTTAGTCTTATAGGCACATGAAGGTAAGCCTCCTTGAGATCTAAAGTTACCATCCAGTGATCTTTGCCCAGCAGAGGTAAAAGCTGTTGTAACATCAACATCTTGAACTTGGGAATGTCCAGATAAGTGTTGAGGATAGATAAATCCAAAATTGGTCTCCACGTGTTCCCCTTTTTTGGTACTAGGAACAGGCGAGAATAAAATCCTAGGCCCCTTTCTGGCACAGGAACCGGCTGAATGGCCCCTATTTGGAGTAACAGAGAAATTTGCTTGTGAGCCTCTTGTCTTTGTAGAGGAGGAATGTCTGGCATGCCTTTGAAAGGAGGCAAGGTATTGAAATAAAACCTGTAACCGTGGTGAATGATATCCAGAACCCATCTGTCTTGGGTAATTAAATCCCAATTTTCTTTGAAAAGAGACAGCCTTCCTCCCCTCAACGGTGCTGCCAGGCGAGAATGAACTGGCAGCTGAAAAGGCAGGTCATTGGGTCTGCTTACGAAAGGACTGACCCCTGCCCTCCCCAGAAGTCTGAGCAGGGGAACTCCCTGTCCTAGGCCTAAAAGAACCCTGAGCTCTGCCCCTACCACGTCTAGACCTACCCCTAGACTGGGAATCATAAGCAGGAAAAGTCCAACCCTTAGCAGGCCAATTTCTACTAAACTTCGGAGGCTGCACCTGTAAAAAATCTTTAACAGTTTGCATAGATTTAGCCTTGTCCTCCATTTTCTTCAAAACTGCTTCCACAGGCGAACCAAACAACACATCAGACTGCAAAGGAGCATCCAAAATCCTTGTCTTAACATGCTCAGCTAAGTTCTGATCTCTCAACCAGGCGTGCCTACGAAGAACAGAACCAGTGGCAGCCACCCTGGAGGAGGCCTGCACAGCATCAAAACCACATTGCAAGGAATGTTTACCCACCTGTTCAGACACATGAACTAAATCCTGCAACTCTTTACAGTCAATACCTTCCGCCAGAGCATCCACCTTAGATTTCAACTGTGAAAGACGATAATTTTGATATTTTAACATGTGAAACTGACAATTCAACGCCCTCATGGCTAAAGTGGAAGAAGTATACACTTTCTTTCCCCATCTATCCAAAGCCCTTGCCTCTTTATCAGGAGGGACAGGATTTTTAACAACTGAGGCCTTTACACCTTTAGGCCCCTGAGAGACAGTTTCCGGGTCTGCCCTAGGACTCTTAAAAAGATACTTATGAGCTGCAGGCACCCTATAATACCTATCCGGTTTAACTGGGGCAGGAGGCAAAGAATCAGGATTCAGGGATGCCTCTACAAAACATCTTCCACCACATTCAAAACAGGAGGTATAGCTAAAGGCCTATGCTGGGGTAAAACAAGAACTCCCTAAGCCTTTTCCTGGAATCAGAGAAATCTTGGCCTTCCCATTTAAAATGCTCCCTCATGGAATGCAAAGTCTCTGAAAATGAAAAATCCTCAGGAGGAGAAGCTGAAGGAGTAGAATCATCCACATCAGAATCAGAATAAGTAGGGAACTCCTGAAAGTCTTCAGTCAAGACTCAGAAGCCTCCGAGCATTGCTCAAAACTCTCAAGCTCAGGTTCCACCCTAGGCCTCTTATCAGGAGGGGCATAGAACCCTTATCATAGTAATCAAATCTTCTGCCATTTTAAGCATATGTTTCTTAGGCAAAGACCCTGAAGCACTAGGAGAAACCCCCACTGAAGCAAAACTTGGCCTGCCCCTTAAAGAAGCCTTGGAAACAGAAGGGGAGGCCCTAACCACCTTAGGAAGTGAGGGAAGAACAGCCACCTGAGAAGCCCCTCAGCCTGGCCTACTTCCTGAGAGGAAACATCCTGTAACAGTAAAGTCTCTCCCTGAGACTCCAAAGAAACACCTGGCAAAACCTCCGGCTCCACTGAGTTTCTAAAGAACCGACGCCTGGGACTGTCGGTTCTTCCCCTAGGTTTTGCTGTTTTGTCCTTGCGCTTTTAGCGAAGCTGGCGCGGAGCATCCGACGGCATTTTATAGTTACAACGCTTCCCAAACACTAACCTGGCACAGTCTAACCTTCTCTTAATAGTGCGTTTGTTAAATCTAGCACAATAACGGCATCCAACAACGCCGTGCTCAGGCCCTAAACAAGGTATACACAAAGTATGGTAATCCCTATGAGGTATCTGTTTCCCACAAGAAATACAGTTATTCACTTTTTCTGACATCCGGTTAAATACTGAGGCAAGAAAAACAAAATATTCCCAACGGGTACTTAGCCAACTTTGATTCGGTCTGAAACTCTGACTTCAGAAATTTTCAGAACGCCAACCTGCACTCGCAAAATTGCTTCTGCATCGGACCATGCGGCAAAAAAGACTGAGGATATGACGTCGGTCATGCGCATTAGTACCCTGACGTACTGACGTCAGTCTAATGCGCCCTGACCGACGTCAGCCATATACTTTGGTATTCGGGCCGACTGGACAGCGGACTACCCAATAGTTAGGACTGCAGCAATGTGGAATGAAGAACATCAAGAGTGTGAGCCGGGAGTTCTTTTGTACTGGTGTTAATGAGCCAGGATCCAGGCAAAGACAAGTTTTGTTTAAGAAAAACAATAAAAATTGACCAAGAATTGCTGTGAAGCTGTAAGTCATTTCTTAACAATTTATCAGGTGGAAAAACAGCATAACCTTGTATCTGTAGGCTACTGTGCTCTCAATTCAATTAAACACACAGTATTTGATCAGTTATGGATACTATTTGCTAACAGAAGGGAATAAAAGAGACATGGAAGATGAGTGTGTGTGTGGGGGGGGCTGCTTACAAGCCAAAGCAAGGTGCTCTCCAGGGGATAATGAATATTAGCTCAAACAGGTAGGCACATAGACAAAGTTAACTTTAGCTGTTTGTGTTTGCAGCCAGACCCGGACTGCGCTTTTCATACAACAGTGTATCCACTGGTCGGGTTAAAGATAAAGGTGTTACTGCAGCAGATTACTTATAGTGATGTTAGGTACAAAGTTAACTTTAGCTGTTTGTGTTTGCAGACAGTTCAGACCCGGACTGCACTTTTCATATAACAGTGTATCCACTGGTCGGGTTACAGATAATGGTGTTACTGCAGCCGATTATGATGTTAGGTTGGAGAGACACTGAGCTCCTCATGGGGCCTGTAGCAGGGTGGTTGTAGTTGTTTCAGAATATGCAGCATGCCTATTTAGAAAATGCAAGGCATTAAGGCTTCTAGGGCTTTGGTGTGAGGGCATCTTAACAAGCATGTTCCACATGAAGACTTGCAGAGGTGCAGAATTATTAGTAACAATTATTTTAATTATTTCAATTTAGCTTAAATATTTAAGAGCACTTGTGACCTGTGAGGTGATACTACTATGTACTTTTCTGCACTCTTCTATCGGATTGCATTTTTGTTTGTTCTAGGACCTTAGTTATTCTGTACTTCTATTTCCATAAGTAGAATTACTTGTAAAAGCTATCTGTTTGTATTTTAAACCCTGCTGGGCCAAAGTCTGTTTTTTCTATAAAAAGTGTTACTGGACTAGTAAATTTCTGCACTGTCTGGTGCCTTAAACTGTAGTAAAAGTACAATAATGACAGACTTGTCTCTGCTACAGTTTGTGCTAACGTGCTTTTATATTCTGCTCATCATTTACCTGCTTGCATTCTGTGTGCCCCATCCCCACTAACCTAGTAAGCTAACATTTCTGAAAGGGTTTCAATACTGCCTTTATTTGATTGCTAGCCTGCTTGTTCCTTGAAAAAATTCCCAACCCTCTCTTCATGTGGTGTTATTGTATAAGGTTGTCTCTCTGCCCGCCATTCCTTACGATTATCTGATTTCCGAAGTCCCTATCTCCCCTCTTTCATTGCTACTGCACATTAAATAAGCTATTTATGTACTCTTCCCACCATTTTCCATAGACCCATGATATTGAGTGCCCACCCAGCAAACCAGTACTGCTCTTGAGTAAGTCGCTTGCTGCTTATGGTCTCCTGCTCATTTTCCTGGAGCTCAGCAAAGCTTGTAGTCCCAGCCTGCATTCCATAATTGTTTTACTTGTACCAAATGCCATCCAGGGAAAGTAAAGTACCTTTGATTGTTAAATTGCACTTGTTACTTTCAGTGATCGCCTTTGTTTTCTGCTTTTGTGTGTGTGTGTGTGTGTGTATATATATATATGTATGTATGTATAAAGAAAAAAAAATGTCTTGAAATTACCTCCAGCAAGGGATTTCTGGCTAGTCATTTAAGTGTCTTTTGTCAGCATTGCACTTCCCTACTGTGTTTCTACATCAACAGGACTGGGTTTATTCATCTTGTGACAGGAGGTGTTTGCTTGGTCTATCTGAGTTGGGAAATACACAAAAGGGCTCATAGTGTCGTCAATTTACTGGCCAAAGGGCTCATTATTTTCTTTTCTGTCCTGCTATAAATGTTGTATGTTTGTGTGGGGGTTAGCAGTACCCTGTACAGTAGCAAACACCTAGAAAGCAAATTTGCTCTGGAGAACAATCCATAAAACTGTAACCTGTACAGCAGCAAAATAGTGCAAATACTTTGCATGCCAACAAGCTTGGAGCAGCTAGTTGGGCCTCGTGTGGCAATACCTACAGATTCAGTATTATTCAGTATTGTGCAAACATTAAAGTTAGCAGAATTTGGTAATATTTAACATAATCGGCCCAGTAAAGCACCACTATTAGTCTAGACCAACAAAGCACCGTTAATAGCCTTCTAACCCCAATATACCTCCCCTTGTAGCTCACAAATGAAAGGATTGGACATTATAGATATGCTTTCTCTGAAGCCAACTTGGTGGATATGGGCATCTTGATGCAACAATTGTCTCATGTTTACGGACTACCATTTAGTCCTTAAAGAATTAGAAACAGTATGTGAGAGATGTAATTACACAGTGACACTGGAGGCTAAACTCTTGCATACAAGTCCACATCAGATTGTCAAAACCAGATACAAAAAACCCACCCCACATAGTACACAATACACACACAGACTAACATATGCTGAGGCACTTAAAAGCAATCTTCCTAAACAACAATTATCAATTCAGCAAGTTCAAAGGCACTCTGAAAAACAACTAACACTACACACACACACACACACACACACACACACACACACACTGTTACTCTCAGATGAACCCCAAACACTAAGCCCCTACGGCAAGCAAACACACTTCCCAGGACTCTCGTCATAGGGGACTCCATTGTAAGATAACTGATGCCCCTCTAACTAGGCTGAACAGGGAGAAGATAACTGTTATTTGCATATCTGCAGCCAGGATCTGACAAATCATGCATGCACTCAAGTCATTACACCACAGGTACAAGTATGACTACATCATAGTCCATGTAGATGTAAACGGCCTGCAATGTGCCTCCCTGGACTATACGGAGAGGGACATTATGCAGCTTTCAGACTCTCTCTCTCACGGGCTGGTATGAGTCTAGCAGTACACAGCATATTATGGTCACAGAGGACGATGCCACAATATCAGCAAAAAATAATGGTTTTCAACAACAGGCTGTCTTTCTCGTGTCATTCTAAGCAAATGCAATCAGCTTGGGAGAACATGATCAACAGACCATGTTGCTTTGCCCTCTAGGCTTTCAAATACTGTATAAGGCTTTGTCGTCCTCCATAGTGCCTTTTTTAGGCAATGCCAAATTGACAAACCTACTGACATAGCAAAATCAACTCACAAGAACATCAAAGTGTTACTGCTCAATGCCATGAGCCTAAATAAAATACTACACTCCCTTCAAGTGCTCCTCACACTGGAGAATATAGACGTCTGCAGTTATTGAGACATGGTTTAAAGTGGCAATGACTACCCTGGCAGTGTAAGGTTTTGGTGCCTTCCACACTTTTAGACAAGGGTTAATGGTTAAGGTGTCTCAATATACATCAATAACAAGCATACATCTAGGCTGCCAAACAGGATGACATGCTGATGTTCCTCCATGGGCAGTTCACCATAGACAAAAATACTGTACCGTATCCTAGCCAGCTACAGGTCGCCCTCCATGTCCCAAGAAGCTCACAATGGATACTTGGACCTACTGCAGACATTTACCATCCAACCTAACATCCTGCTCAATGGAGACTTTAATTACCCCCTCTATAGATTGGGAATCCTACACAGTCTCAGATCTACAGGCACAGAGATTCCTGGACTTCGTAAATACAAACACTCTTGACCATACAGTGAATATACCCTCTAGAGGCTCCAACATACTGAACCTCATGCTCACAAATATGGGAGAACGGTGCACCTTCCCAATGTCTCGTCCTGCCTGGTAAAGTCCAACCATAAAACTGTCTCCTTTGAAATCAAATTCAATTCTGTAACCCCATTAAAACCAGTAACAGTAACTACTCCAAGACAAATAACCTGTTAATAAGTGATGGTTTGTCAAAATTCAATGACCCTCCAAACCCCGAGAACACACCAACTTTTGCTGAATTGCTCTCAGAGACTCAGTAAACCATGTTAATGGCTACAGAGAGGCTATTGTACATACTAGAAGCAAGTCCAGAACTACCCCCAGAAACAAACTGTCCTGGTGGCATACCAAATTAAAAAGGATATACAACAAAGGCTAAAAAAATATGGTAAAAATCAGTAAGGGTAATTCTCATAAAGATAAAAACTCTTTCAAAGTAAATAGGCAACTAAGAGGGCTAATTAGATCAAGCAAAGGCAACTTTGAGGTTAAGATATCCTCCCAAGTGAAAGATAACCATAAGGCCTTCTACAGCAATTTCAGAAACCTAAAGGACAGGACACAGAAATGTGCCAAACTGGTGGCTAATGATGCCACATTTAACAAGCCTGGTGATAAAGTGAACCTTTTAGTGGACAAATTCAGTTCCAACTTTATTCTCTTACCCCCAACCATCCTCTCAATAGTACCCTCAAACATAACCCATCTGACTGTAGCTAGGGAGCATGTACTGGCTGCACTTACTAAAGCCAAGAACATGGCCTTAATGGGCTCCAATAACATCCCAGGATGCCTGTTGAATAGTTTAAAATACAACTTATCCGGACCCTTGAAGTCATTAACTACAGGATGACCTTCAACAGATCCTGGAAATTACAAACCCATTAGTGTGACTAGTTTTATCTGCAAAGCCATGTAAAGAATTATCATGGACAATATCAACAAGGACGTAGGAGACCTCCAGACAATGGATCCATCCCAGTTTGGCATTGTCAAAGGAAGGCCATGCTTACTGAATCTGGGACTTCCTTGAAAAGGTCACTAAGGCAATGGATGAAGAGAAAACTGTGCATACTGCCTAAGGCATTTGATACAATACCCCACTTGGGCATTGTCAACAGACTTAACACAGGTAGGTATAAACCCTTTTGTAATGCGTTGGATAACTAGCTTACTTACTGACAGGACCTAGGAGGTTAGAATCAGTAAGGCCACCTCCACAAAGAGGCCAGTTACCAGAGGAGTCCCCCAGGGCTCTGTGCTAGGCCCACTCTTATTTGGCATCTACTTCTCAGATGTCAAAGCAAATGTTAAAGACCTCTAGCTAACCAAGTCTGCAGATGATTGCAAACTGGGAGCAGTCTTTGGAATCCCCCAAGTTGAGAACACTCTTCGGGAAGGTCTAATACAGACAAACTCTTGGTGCTAAAGCCATGGCTTAAAACACAATACCATGAAATGCATTATAGCACCTTTTGGGACGTCTACCACCCTGGGTATCTATGCCATCAATAAAACATTCTTAAAAGTTGACTGACTAGTCAGGGATCTGGGAACTCATGCAGATAGTAACCTAGCCTTTGACCAACATGTGTCCAAGGAAGTAAGAAAATCCTTCTACGTTGCTCAACCTATAAGCAAGGGCATAGCATCTAGGTCCAGAGAGGTCATCATACCACTGTACTCGGTCCATCATAGAGTATAATGCCTCCTTCGGTATGTACATGACCAGACACATGCAGCAAATGGAACTTCCACAAAGGTTCCTTAAGAAAAGAATACAGGGAGTAAACACAATGTCCTATGCTGACTGCTTCAAAGTCCTGTTTTCTACATTAAAAGATCTACATTTTGCTTGCAACATAAATAGTACATGTTGGGCATGCAGATATGTTTCTCAGAGAACTCCCATTCTCTGGAACAGGCTCCTCATCCATGTGAAACAGAGTTCCTCTCTAGCCTTATTTAAGGGCAACTTGGACCAATGGATGGGTAATCAGAAATTCACCCATGTTCTGGCTCCCAAGTCTCTGAAGGACACAGACCGTCACTAAATCCCCCCGTATAAATCAACTATAAATCAAATTTGTGGATAACATTTGGATTGCACAGCTAGGCTTTTAAAGGCCCTAGTGATCATTAGCATAGTAAACGCCTACGAACATGAACTACCCTAACTCATACTCTGCCTTGCTTTTGTGTTGTCTTATCATCACTGGTTACCCAGAAATCCTAATATTTAATAAGGATACATCTCAGTGCTGTTTTACAACGAGTTATTTAAATAGATTTCCCTTTCAAGACTACACAACAGCACTTGTCCCTGCATCTCTTTCTTTGATTTTGTTTGCTCAGGGCCATACTGATCACACAAAGGGCATTTTGCTTTCTTTGAGTAAGTACAATCCCAGCATTGGGATACAAAAGCAAGGGGATATTAAGAATGAAGGCCCTCCAAATCAGGGAAGTACGGGAGGGGGCTTACCCCATGCAAAAAGTGCTTTTTAGGGTTACTGTATTTCTTTTATTTTTTATATTAGCACTAGTGCCCTCAGACTAATACTGCCAAGCATTTTATACACAAGTGGATTAGCCCTTGTAGAAACATATGGGAAGATAAGTGGTACATTTTGAGTTATCTCTGCTTAATATCAGAGCTTTGGCTGGCTAACATCTACCTGACATCGGCTGGACGTATAAATGAATTTAAGTACACTTTTATCTTGTGTTTTGCATATAGTACTGTATTTAATTTATTTATTTGTGTTTTTTTACTGAATATTAACTCAACTGAAGTTGTGGCTGTCTCTCTACAGAGTACTTTTTAGAATTTCTGTGTAGACATTGATAGCAGTGGGGGGTAGTTTCACCTCATCACTGACATTGTCTTGCCTTATATAAGTGCTACATTTTGAGTTATCTCTGCTTAATATCAGAGCTTTGGCTGGCTAACATCTACCTGAAATCAGCTGGACATAGAAGTGAATTTAAGTACACCTGCTCTTTTGCATATAGTACTATATTTAATTTATTTATTTGTGTTTTTCACTGAATATTAACTCAACTGAAGTTGTGGCCGTCTCTCTACAGAGTACTTTTTAGAATTCCTGTGTAGCCATTGATAGCAGTGGGGGGGGGGGGGGGGGGGGTAGTTTCACCTCATCATACTCTGCCTTGCTTTTGTGTTGTCTTATCATCACTGGTTACCCAGAAATCCTAATATTTAATAAGGATACATCTCAGTGCTGTTTTACAACGAGTTATTTAAATAGATTTCCCTTTCAAGACTACACAACAGCACTTGTCCCTGCATCTCTTTCTTTGATTTTGTTTGCTCAGGGCCATACTGGGGGGGGGGGGGGGGGGGGTAGTTTCACCTCATCACTGACATTCTGTCTTGCCTTATATAAGTGGTACATTTTGAGTTATCTCTGCTTAATATCAGAGCTTTGGCCGGCTAACATCTACCTGAAATCAGCTGGACATACAAGTGAATTTAAGTACACTTATCTGCTCTTTTGCATATAGTACTGTATTTAATTATTTGTGTTTTTCACTGAATATTAACTCAACTGAAGTTGTGGCTGTCTCTCTACAGTTAGTTCCCCACCCACCCTCACTGTTCTTGTTTTGGTGTTAATGTTGGTGGCTTTGAAACTGCCCGCCTCTCTTGTAGATTTGTATTTGGATACTCCTCCTGGGTCCATCTCATTTGCTCAATCACTTGAGTGCGGTGAGATTATATTCTGATTTCAGGCACTCCTACTGTGTACAAAGAGAGCATTTGGGAAGGACAACCCCTGTAGCTTCTTAATCCTGCTCTGTTCCCTCCCTCAAAAAAAAAAAAAAAAAATATATATATATTGTATTCAGCTGTAACTGTCTTAGTCGCTCTTCTGCATGCTATCTGTTCAGTTGCTCTTACTCTGCACTTTTACTGCTTGTTAGCAGCCTTCTAATTTACTGCCTGCTGCACTTGTTTTTTAGTCATTTGTTAAATTAATTCCATTTATTTGAACAGTATTTGCCGTAGTGTTGCTACACACTCGGGTGTGCTGGCCTGCACTACAATTTGAATTGTATTTACTGCTGTTTTAGCTGCTTTTCTGTAACAACAAAAAAAATTCTAAACTTATCTGCCTTTCCTGTAACTAGTCAAGTCCAGATGCAGACTTGCTGTATCCAGGACTGTTGGTAAGCTTCTGAGCCCCCCAAGCCTTTCTGTGTTGGAGGGAAGCCTTCTAGCTTATCAGTGGGAGTGGTAAGCATTAGGTAGCCTATCTAGAGTGGATTTTGGCCCTGAAATTGTAGTTCATTGGCTGTTTGGGCAGTTTTTCCATCTTTTTCTACTTTCTGATTAAAAGCCCGTTTTGCGTTTGGTCCCCGCCTTTTCTATAACTAGTGTCGTCCAGGTACAGATTTGCTGTATCCAGGACTGTTGGTAAGCTTCTGAGCCCCCCAAGCCCTTTTGTATTGGAGAGAAGACTTCTAGCTTATTAGTGGGAGTGGTAAGCATCAGGTAGCCTATCTGCCACAAGAGGAGTGGTGCCTGGCCCAGAAATTGTAGCTACTGGCTGTTTGAGCAGTTTTTTCCCCATCTCTTTCAATGTTCTGGTTTAAAAGCCGCACTTGCGCTTGTTTAGTCCAGATACAGAGTTGCTGTATCCAGGACTGTTGGTAAGCTTCTGAGCCCCACAAGTCTTTCTGTGTTGGAGGAAAGTCTTCTAGCTTATCAGTGGGAGTGGTAAGCACTAGGTAGTCTGTCTACCATGAGAGGAGAGGTTCTTGGCCCAGAAATTGTAATTTATTGACCATTTGGATAGTTTGTCTGTCTCTGTCTGTCTCTTTCAACTTTCTGGTTTAAAAGACCACATCTGCACTTGTTTCCCATCTTTCCTGTAACTAACCTACTGGGTAGCACTAGAAAGCCTTAAACTGATACAAGCCTTCTAGCTTAGAAGAGAAACTTTGGAGTGATTAAGTATCAGTTTTCTGTACTTTCTTACTGTACTTAACTGTCTTCCGCCTTAACGCAGATTTTTCACCGTTTATTGTGATTTAAAAGCTTGTTTTTTTTTCACATATTGTACTTATTTGACTGCCTGCACTTTTAAAAAGTTTTTTGTTTAAATAATTTGTTTAACTGTTGTATGCTACACACTAAAGTGTGATAGCCTTTTCTGATCGTTTGCAGTCGTTTAAAGCTGTTTCAAGTGTATTTTTTTACTGTTTTTGCCTTATCTTTTCAAAAAAACAAAACAAAATTCCTTGTTTCTTGCCTTTCTAAGCTAGTATAATCCAGTTTTCAGGCTAGTGCTGAATTCAGGGCTGTGATACTAGTTTCTGAGTTGCCCATAACTTACTTGGATAGAAGGAAGTTTCTCTGTTCACTTGTGAGAGAGGGGAGCTTTGAGCAACCTATCTGTCCCTGGAGGAGTGGTTCCAACCCAGAAGTTAGTAGTTTATTGGCCATTTCGGGCTAATTTCTGTGTCTTTCATTTCCCTACTATAAAAAATGCGTTTGCACGGTTTTGCGCACAGGACAGTGCCAGTTAGGTACGGTTAAATTATTCCCGGCTCCACTAAGTCTCCTCTTCAGTTTTTCCCTTGAAACTAGTCTAACTCTCAACCTAAGCACTCAAAAAGCATCTTACAGCCCAGCACTTGCTCAGACCTAATAGCAAGCACTAATATACCCCTGACACTGACTGCCCAGCACGGCAAGGCTCTTTATTCACCCCTCACCAACCAAGCGACTAAGCAGCTCACCCTACTATTCAGGCATGACCAAAGGGCAACTTCAGGTGCACTCTCCAGTCCAGCTGGTGAATCTGGGTATCCTGAGGCAAAGTTACAACTGCCTCATGTACACAGACAACCCTTTCCTCCTACCACAACACAGTAACATATGCAAGAAATGCAAATATACAGCCAAACTGGAAGCTAAACTGTCTCCACCCAAGACTGGAACAGACAGTCAAGAGGAGAAGGTTAACACTTGCACCAAAACTCCAGCCGCACACAGACCTACTAAAACAGCACTGGCAAAAAATACACATAAATACACAAAATCATACTCAGAGGCTCTAAATAAAAACCCGCAAAAGCATCGGAGACCGCCAAAGCAGACACCCAAACAACCTGCACTTCCCGTCACAGACCAGACAACACACAAAACACAAAATCAGTGTGCCGCACAATTACAGCCCTTAAGGAGAAATAACATACCTAACACACTAGTAATAGGTGACTCTATAGTCAGGCACACTGACGTCCTACTCACTAGGCAGGACAAGCAGAAGGTTACTGTTGGCTGCCTGTCGGGAGCCAGAATCCGCCACATAACACAAGCACTCAGGTCACTGCAGAACAAGTACAAATATGACTCTGCCATCGTTCATGTTGGTGTGAATGACCTGAGATGTATCTCCCTGGACTACATGACAAGAGACATGGAAGAGCTCTCTGATCATGTAGCTCAAGCTGGTATGACCTTGACCCTGAGTAGCATCCTGCCCTCACCAAGAATGACACCTCAGTATAAAGAAAAAAATGATCAATTTCAACACTTGGCTAAGCGTCTGGTGTCATTCAAAGGGGATCTAGTGTCTGTCAGCCTGGGACGACATGCTCGACAAGTTGCGTTGCTTCGCAAGAGATGGCTTGTACCTGTCACCCCTAGGCTTTCGAATACTGGCCAAGGCTCCTGCTGCCCCCATAGTGCCTTTTTTAGGCAAGGCTCAAATGTCAAACCCACCTCTTTAAACAGCACAGTTAACAAAAAAAGTACAGTTTTGTACCTACCATAAATGTAGATGTTCGAGTGTTCACACTGCTGCAGTCATTACACTTGGGTTATCCTGCCGTCAGGCGGTCCCGCAGTCCGCCAGAGTTCCAAAGTCTTGGTCTGGCGCCGGTTGCTGTCGCTTCTTCCCTGACGTCAGTGCACCAGGGGTATATAAGATGCATCCAACATCATTTTCTTCAGTTTTTCTTGTCCCAGATGTCAGGTGCCCCCAAGTAGGTAGGCAATACATATTGCTAATAAAAAATATACATATAAAATAAAAACAATACCTTCAGTTACAAGCAAATACACCACAAAGGTTGTATAGGATAGAAAGGCATAGATAAGTCCAGCTAGTTCAGAGGGGATGGAGGGAGGGTAACCTGGACTGCAGCAGTGTGAACACTCGAACATCTACATTTATGGTAGGTACAAAACTGTACTATGTTCATCGTGTTACACTGCTGCAGTCATTACACTTGGGTTGAATCCCAAAGCTAAGGTTGGGTGGCTGGTCTATAAAGAGTTAAGATTGGCTATGAGACCCTGCAGAACTGCAGTGGCAAATCCTGCTCTGGATTTAGAGTAAAGAGGCAAGTGGTAATGCTTGGTAAAGGTGTGCACTAAACTCCAAGTTGCAGCCTCCAAAATTTCCTTGGTAGGTACTCCTCTGAGAAAGGCTGTTGAAGTGGCTGTTGCCCTGTTGGAATGTGGGCTAATGTTATTAGGGACTGATTCTCCATGCTGTGTTATTAGGGACTGATTCTCCATGCTGTGTGTAGCAGTAATGAATACAATGTCCTATCCATTTGGATATAGTCTGCTTTGAGATAGCCTTGCCCTGTGATTCTGCAGCATATGCTACAAACAGTTGCTCAGTTTTCCTGAAAGCTTTTGTTTTGTCCAAGTAGAAGCGTAGCTGCCTGTGTATGTCCAAAGAGTGCAGAAGTTTCTTCCCTTTATTCTGGGGGTTTGGATAAAAAGTTGGCAAATGGATGGTTTGGTTAAGAGCCACACTAGATACCACCTTTGGCATAAAGGTAAGGTTTTTCCTTAAAGAAACCCTGTCCTGATGAAAAATTATAAAAGGTTCCACTGCCATTAATGCCTGTAGCTCTAAGACTCTTCGTGCTGAAGTTACTGTCAGGAGCAGAGCTGTTTTCCATGATAAAGATTTTAAATCGGCTGTATTGGCTGGCTCAAAAGGAGGCAGGGTCAGTTTTTCCAAAACGAAATTGAGATCCCAAGTTGGTGTTGGTGCTCTCCGGGGTGGTCTTATGTTTTTAGCCCCTCTGAGGTACTGCTTTAGCAAGGGATGAGAGAATAAAGGAGGATCCGTGTTGTAATGTGCTGAAATGGCAGAGGCGTGGATCTTAATTGATGAGAAGGATAGGCCTTTGTCCAGCATCTCAGTTAAGTATTGTAAAATCTGAGGAATGTTTGGGACAAGAGGGTCAAGGCTTTGAGCCTGGTTCCGGGCACATAATCTCTTCCATTTTTCTGAGTAAGCTTTCCTGGTGCTATGCCTCCTGGCCTCCAAAATGACATCCATAACAGCTTTAGAGAGAGAGGTGTTGCCTGTTTGACTAATGAATCTGCCATGCAGCCAGATTTAGGGTTTTGAGCTGATCGTGCAGGATCTGATTGTTTTGTTGAGTCAGAAGGTGTGGAATTTGAGGCAAAATCCATGGTGGGCCTTGAGCTAAGTTCTTTAAGATTGGGTACCAGTGCTGGCGTGGCCAGTCTGGAGCAATCAGGATCATCTGTGGTTTTTCTTGTCTGGCTTTCAGGAGTAATTTAAAAGGAGAGGCAGTGGTGGGAAGGCATAAACTTTTAGGCTTTTCCAGCTGAACGAGAGAACATCCACTTTCCATGCTTGTGTGTGACAAGTCCTTGTGCAGAATTTTTGTAGTTGGCAATTCAATGGGGAGGCAAAAAGATCTATGTTTGGGCATCCACATTTCTGCTTTACCATGCTGAAGATTTATGGATTCAATTTCCATTCGTGAGGGTCCATGATATTTCTGCTTAGATCGTCTGCCAGAGTATTTTTCTTTCCTGGCAGGAATTGTGCTTGCAGATTAACTTGCTATGTTAGAGCTGTGTTCCACAAGGTCATGGCTTGCCTGCATAGGGGATAAAAATGAGTGCCCCCTTGCTTGTTTATGTACCACATTACTGTGGTGTTGTCTGTCTTTAATAATAACTGTCCTGGATGCAGAAGGTCCTTGAAAGCTGTTAGGGCATTTTGAACAGTCAACATCTCTTTTTGATTGATGTGAAGATGCATTTGGTCTGTGGTCCACTTGCCCTGAATGCATTTTCCTGCCATGTGTGCGCCCCAGCCGTAATCCGAAGCATCTGTTGTCTGCCTGGCTGTGGGTAGGGTAAAAGGCTGACCCTTGTTTAGGTGACATGCCTGTACCCACCATCGAAACTCCTGTTGTAGGCAGGGAATCATTGGTATTACTGCTTCTAAACTGTGACAGTGTTGAGTCCAAACACTTTTTAGGTACCACTGTAATTTCCTCATATGCAGTCTGGCATATGGTATTAGTAGTATGCAGGATGCCATGAATCCCAGGGCCTGCAGAATTTTTCTTGCAGGGAGATGGGACTTTTTTGCCATTAATTGAAAATATTGAGTTAGTTGAACTTGTTTGTCTGGCGTGAGATAAGCCATCTTGGCCGTTGTATTTAAGCTGGCACCCAGGAATATAATCTGCTGTGAGGGGACTAGTTTTGATTTCTTTTTGTTTACTGTGTACCCTAGAAAAATTAGCAACCTTTTTACAAATGCCAGATGCTGTAGAAGAATGTCCTTTGTCTCTGCTTGAATGAGGCAGTCATCCAGGTATGGATATATTTGGATTCCTTTTTGTCTGCAAAATGCAATTACTGGTGCCAGGCACTTTGTAAAGACTCTGGGCGCAGTAGATAAACCAAAGGGCAGTGCAGAGAATTGGTAGTGCATTGTACAAGCTTTGAATCTGAGGTATCTTCTGCAATTTTGTCTGATAGGGATATGCAGGTATGCCTCTTTGAGGTCCAGAGTAACAAGCCAAGCCTTCTTGCCCAGCATGGGTAGAAGCTGCTGTAATGTCAACATTTTGAATTTCGGAATATCCAGGTAAGTATTTAGAATTGAAAGGTCTAGTATGGGCCTCCAGGCCTTGTCCTTTCTGGGGACCAGGAAGAGTCTTGAGTAAAATCCTTGTCCTTGTTCCTGTTGTGGTACTTTTTGAATAGCTCTCATGTCCATGACGGCTGAAATTTGTTTTGTGCCTCTGACCATTGATTTTGTGGCAGGTCTGGCATTCCTTTTAGCCTTGGTAAAGTATGAAAGTGGAACCTGTAACCTTGAGACACAATATTCAGAACCCATTTGTCTTGGGTGAATGTTTGCCAGTTTTGAGAAAAAAGTGCTAGTTTTCCCCCTAAGGGGGCTGCCAAAAGGGAACTGCTTGGCGTACGAAGGGGGAAGTCATTGGGACTGTTTCCAGTAAGGGTGAGACTTGTCCTCACCTCCTTTTGGGGTTGAGGTGCCCCACTGCCGTTGTCTGTTAGAGCCTTGGGGTTGAGATCTGCCCCTTGGGCGTCTGTATCTGCCCCTCTGTGGCCTGTCTGACACTGGAAAGGACCAATTCTTTGTTGGCCAATTTCTGCTAACTCGAGGTGGCTGTACCTGTAAGAAATCCTTGACTGTTTGCATAGATTTAGCTTTATCCTTCATTTTCTTTAACACCTCTTCTGCCTTAACACCAAACAAGGTATCATGCTGTAAGGGAGCATCCAATAATTTTGCCTTAACATGATCAGGTAAACTCTGTTCCTTTAACCAAGCATGTCTTCGAATCACAGAACCTGTAACTGCGGCTCTACAAGAGGCCTCTAAAGAATCAAAACCACATTGCAGAGTATGTTTTCCCACCTGTTCTACTGCATGCAATAAATCCTGCATTTCTTTATAGTCAGGAGCTTCTGAGCTCACAAGCATTTTCTGTTTTAACTGAGCCATTAAATATTGTTGGTACTTAAGCATGTGAAACTGGCAATTTAAAGCCCTTACTGCTAAAGTTGCAGAAGTGTAAACTTTCTTCCCCCATCTATCCAAAGCTCTGGAATCTCTGTCAGAGGGTACTGGATTTTTTTGCAATGAAAGCCTTAACCCCTTTTGGACCCTGGGATATAGTTTCTGGATCAGCAGAAGGGTTTTTATAAAGAAACTTGTGAGAGTCAGGGACTCTATAATACCTATCTGGCTTGGCTGGTGCAGGGGGTAAAGAATCAGGAGATAAGCTGGATTCAGAGAACACATCATCCACAATATCTAGCACAGGCGGAATAGCCAGGGGCCTGTATTGAGGCAATAAAAGGAAATCCCTGAGCCTTTTCTTGGATTCTGAATAATCCTGACTTTCCTAATGGAAATGCTCCCTCATGGCATGTAAAGTTTCCCCAAAAGAATAATCCTCAGGAGGAGAGGCTGAAGGGACAGATTCTTCAGCATCAGAGTCCTCATAGGGGGGTAGAGAGTATCCCTAGTCTGAAGAGGAATCAGAGGAAATGGAAACCTGATCAGAGGAATCATAGTCTGTATCCTGCCTAGACCTTTTCTTAGGAGGGGGATGGGAACCCCTGATTAAAGTAATGAGGTCTTCGGCCATTTTAAGCATCGATTTCTTAGGCATGGAGGACTGTCCAGGAGAATGCTGTACTTGCGTCTTTGTCTTTAATGGTACTTTTGTCTTGGCTATTGCTTTAATGGTAAGTTGTGAAGGTCTGAAAACACCCTCAGAAGCCGATGCCTGCTCAGCGGCTCCGGACCAATCTGAGGGATTCGTTTCCGTAGGCCCAATACCTTGAGTTTCCAGAGGCCTAGTTGTCTCCATGTGGGAGTCGGAGGCGGCCTGTGGCTCTGAGGTAGCGGGTGTCAGGGGCTGCGAAAGCGCCTCACTGAGAACCGGCGAACCAGCGACTGGCCTAGAAGAGGTTTTGTCATCGTTTTTGGACCTCGGATGCCTGTCTTTATCCTTATCTTTGCGTTTTTTCGGCATTGCGGTCATCGGGTGATCCGATGGCATAGTATAATCGAACCTTCGGCCAAAGTAATGCAAAGCAAAATCAAAACGTCTTTTTATAGTGCGTTTGTTAAATCTAGCACAAAACCGACAACTAGTGACGTCGTGATCAGGGCCTAGGCATGGAATACAGTAAGAGTGGAAGTCCTTATGAGGTATTTGCTTCCGACAAGAAATACAATTATTAACTTTTTCTGACATCGCTCTGAGGCAAGAAAAAGTTTCCCCAACGGGGTACTTAGCTTTATTGAAGACTTCGGATCTGAAATTCGACTTCGAAAATCTCAGGAGTCGGCCGACCGGCACTAGCGAACTGCTTCTGCTTCTGGCACCGCGCGGCAAGAAAAACTGAAGAAAATGGCATCGGATGCATCTTATATACCCCTGGCGCACTGACGTCAGGGAAGAAGTGACAGCAATCGATGCCGGACCAAGACTTTGGAACTCTGGCCAACTGCGGGACCGCCTGACGGCAGGATAACCCAAGTGTAATGACTGCAGCAGTGTAACACGATGAACATCTGAGGGTTATGCTACTCAACGCCAGCAGTTTAAATTTCAAAATGCACGCACTCAAAGCACTCCTCAGTATGGAGAACGTCGACATCTGTGCAGTAACCGAAACCTGGTTCAAGGCTCCAGAGAGCACCCCAGCACTACCAGGCTACAACTCATACCACACATTTCGGCCACAAAACACAGACCGAAACACAAAAGGAGGGTGGGTGTATCCATATTCATCAAGGATACCTACACCTCCAGGTTAGTGGTGCAGCATGATACCTCTGAGATCATCCCTGTGCAACTAACATCGGGCAAATCTGCAATGCAAATTGTGGCCTGCTACAGATCACCCTCCATGACTCGGGACCACCACTCCACCTTTCTGGACACACTGGAAAACATGAAGGTCCTACTACACACCCTGATATTGGGCAATTTCAATTACCCTACCATTCACTGGGAAAACTACTCGAGTACAAATTCCCAGGCCCAGCGCTTCCTGGGATTCATCAACTCAAATGCCCTGGTTCAGCTGGTAAACTCCCCTACCAGAGGTGAAAAGATATTGGACCTGCTCATCACCAACATGGGCGACAGGTGTTCCACACCGGAGGTCAACCCGTCACTGGTTAGATCAGACCATAAACTAATCACTCTGGATGCTCACATCCCACCACCACCCCCAACTAAGGAAACCACAGTAAAAAAACTTTTCTAAAGCAAACTTCACCTTACTTAACACAGAGGTGGTAAGTTTCACAGCCCCTATGCTAAAGAATAACGCTGCCCAAGATGCAGAAACATTTACAAATGCACTCTATGAGCACCTACAAGGATGCATGGATCATGCCATCCCTAGCAAAACCAAGACTCACTCCTCTAAGAGAAGGAAACCAGTTTGGTGGACCCCTGCAATAAACAGGCTATAAAATAGAAGGGGGAAATTAGTTCAGAAAAAAAAAACAAATTCCAAGAAGGAAAGACATCCCTGATCAGTATCAGTAAGAAACTAAGGTCCCTCATGAAATCATCCAAGGCTAACTTCGAAAGAAAAATAGCCAAGGATTCAAAAGATAACCACAAAGCCTTCTTTAGCTATAAAGTGGCAACTCGCAGATATGCACTGAACTAGTGCAAAATAGCACAAAATATACTGAACCTACTGATATTGCCAACATCCTGGCAGATAGATTCAGTGCAAACTTCACCCCCCCTCACCTCCAAAAGGGCCCACAACAATACCGGAAAAGTGTAGTGTCCCAAAAATCAGAGACGCACAGGTGAAAACAGCCATTTCAAAAGCCAAAAACACAGCGTCATTGCATGAACTAAACACGCTGTTCAACCTCAGCCTCTCCACAGGCTATGTGCCCATAGTATGGCGCACAGCAATGGTTATTCCCCTCCACAAAGGAGGGGCCACAACTGACCCTGGTAACTATAAGCCTGACTAGCCTGGTCTGCAAGGCTATGGAGCGCATCATCATGGATCTCATTAACAAAGACATTGGGAGCCTCCAAACACTTGACCCTACCCAGTTCGACTTTTTTAAGGGCAGATCATGCCTACTAAACCTAGCTGACTTTTTCGAAACAGTCACCAAGGCCATAGACAAGGGAAAGGTGGTTCACACAGCCTACCTTGACCTCACCAAGGCTTTCGACACCATTCCCCACTCGGGTATTACAAAAAAAACTCATCAGCCTGAACATAAACCCTTACATCATGAGATGGGTTGCCAACTGGCTTACAGACAGAACTTACACGGTAAGAATAGTGGGCTCTAGGTCCGACTCTAAACCAGTCACAAGTGGTGTCCCGCAAGGATGGTCCTGGGACCCCTACTGTTCGGCATATACTTCTCAGAAGTACAGGCAAACACAGGAGGACTATGGCTAACCAAGTTCGCCGATGACTCCAAACTGGGAGCCATAATTGACTCTCCGGCTGACATGGACATCCTCCAAAAGGACCTTACTGAGACGGACACCTGGTGACAAAGTCATGGCCTCAAGCTAAATGCCAAAAAATGCATAGTCATCCTATTTGGGAAAAACAAAACACCCATGAATTACCACATAGGTGGTAGCCCCCTTAATAAAGAAGAGATCTGGGGACCCAGGTAGATAGTAATCTCTCCTTTGACAATCATATTGCCAAAGTAGTTAGGAAATCCTTCTATGTGGCCCATCTAATTACTAAAGGGTTCGCATCTAGAAATAAAGAGGTTATAGTGCCCCTCTATTCGTCAATCATTAGACCCATCATAGACTACAATGCCCCATTTGGGATGTACCTCACAAGACACTTACAACAGCTGGAAAGACCCCAAAAGTACCTCACCAAGAGCATTACTGGCCTCAAACATATGTCCTATGCAGCCCGACTGAAAAAAACTCCAGTTGTAGTCAGTGGCATATCGCTTACTCAGAGGTGATCTCTGCCTGATTTACAAAGCCATGTCCAACTCAGAACTGATGGACATGCTCCACCTAAAGAAATCCAAGTCATTACGAGCCACGCACTCGTGAGCTAAACCTTGCCACAACAATAAATAGAAAATGCTGGAGGGATAGATTCCTGTCATAGAGACTCCCCATGCTTTGAACAAAATTCCAAATTACATCAGGCAGAGCCCCTCACTAACACTCTTCAAGAGAAACCTTGATGAGTGGATGGGTAACAGAAAATACACCCCTGGGATCACTTCATTGGCTCTGCTTGACAGAGGATCAGTTAATTAATCAATGGGGCGGTGAAAGCCGACACACTCTGACTAGGCATATAAATGCCCTTGGGCAGATAGGTTCATAGGTAGGTACTAGGCTATGTATGTGGCCCTATGACTTCTGCTGGCCATATGAAATGTCTCTCCTAACCAGCACACCAGAGGGCAGGAGAGATACCCAACACTGTCACACTGCTGGTAATGGCATTATTTAGCTTTCATGGCCTCATATCCCTCTCAATCTCTTAGAGCAATGAAAAATAATGGAGGACAAAGGCCCCAAAAATAGCAACAATTTTTAAATATTGCTTTTATAAATGTAGAAAGCTGACAGAATAACATGTTTTGCATTGGCATGTACTTTATGAAGGCTATGAAGTCAAACTCAAATATCTATTATTTAGTGACTTCAATCCTCAATGACCCCCCCCCCCCCACACACACACACACAAAAATCTCATGAGGAACATTCCAAAAATATGAGGCAAAAAACTGGACATTCTGTGAAAATCTAGACAGCCGAGTGGTATACATGGTCTAGGCTGCACAAGCTTTCAGACACTGAGTACATTACAAGCCATTATGATCAAAATGCATCCTGCATAATTACCAAGAAACCTATGGTACTCTGCAGTATGTCATCCAAGCATACTAGCCTCAAGTCTTCACCTAGGGGTACGACACTCCTGTTGTAAAGAATCATATTGCTCCCCTGAGGAAGAAGACCTGGCCTCCAGCCACTTGATTCTAACCATCCAACCCATCTCTCCCTGCTTCTCAAGCTTCTAGTGTAATCTTTGCCTCAAACACTGCCAATAGGAGCACTTCTTCTGAGGCCATTGGTTGACTATGTTAAAATGAGCTGAAGATACCATCAAAACTGATGATGGCATATAGCATAGGGCTCTCAGCATTTCCCTGGCTGTGAGTTGGCCCTTCTTTGGCAAACCTGAAAAGAAAAGCCAACATTGCTGAGCCTTCTCCTTGGGCACAAGGATGTGGCCCCTCTCCATTAACCACAAGACCCCTGGGAAGACTTCTGATCTCTCTCTGGGAATAGACTAGACTTGAGAAAATTCAGGGAGAGCCCAGACTTGAAGTAACCAATGGTCAAGGACAGAGAGCTACACACTCCTCCACTAATGGAGGCTTGAAAGAAGCAGTCATCTAAATAAAGGCAAATGTTGGCTGCCCTGCCTCAACTGAAAGGTAAACACCACAAACAAACACTTGAACACCTATGGTGTGATGTGAAGACCAAAAGATAGGGAGGTGATCTGGAAATGTCTGTTGCCTCTGAGCCTCAGGAATCACCCATGGTGCCCCTAAATAGGGATATGAAGGAAGGCATCCTTTAGGTCAAGGTTAACCAGGAGGCTCTTAAAATAACGGAAGTAGGTCTAGCAGAAAAGGAGTTTTGAACTAGGTAATTTCTTAAAAAATGTTTTGAATCTGATGATTGCTTAGAAGTCTGTTTCAATGCATTTGGATATCAGAAATACTCTGATTCAACACATTTTTGAGGAACATAGCAGTGGTGGCTACTGCCCTCACAGCATACCCCAAATTGTACTCCAAAAGGCTTGTGGCTTAAATTATAACACAAATTACATTTGTTAACCATCTGGAAATAGATGGCTTAAAGACAAGCTTACTCATCTTTCCTAGAATTAAAGACACAAGTTTTGCTTCATTTGTCTAACATCTCTGGTCTTGACATTGCAGTACATGATTTGCCTGTGGAAGTCATAAGGTGCAAGAACCTCTTCCTCTCTGTTTTAGGAGTCAGGGATAGAAATGTAGGTAATCACATGGCCTGTGATGAGGGCCAGCTTGAATACTACATTTGGCTTGAAATGGGGTTTGGGACTCATCTGAAGGCTTACTCTGTCATTACGAAAGGCTATGTAACATTCCTTGTGAACTCTCAGCCACCAAAAAAACTGCTTTCCAGGAAAGAAACTTCAAGGGTGCATATGCACTGGTCTCAAAGGGGGCTAATGTTAGCCTCTGAATGACAAGATTATGGTTTCCTATGTGGCTTTAGGTGTACTAACCTTTTCAAATTTGCTTTACCAAGCAGTGGGCCAACAATAGTGGATGCATGTGGAGGCAGACTGTAATGGTGAAGAGAAAAACACTGATGGGAGAGGGTAAGACAGACCCTACAACAGAAGCTGTGCTTACTGCTGCAAAACTTAAGTTTCTGTTTACTCCTTTTGTCTACTTCTTTGGACATCCACACTTAGCAAAACAACATTTTCTAGAGCTTGGCCTCCTGGCTTCCTGAAGTATAACTTCTTTGGACAGCCTTTCCACGAAAGGTACTGGACCAACAGGATCCACATGGCTATATTTAAGGTCCTGAAGTCTAGGTGCATCAGTATTCTCCTGGGCTAATTCAGTGATACGTAGTGTTGTGGAAGTAGAAGAGACCATTCATCATTCATTTGGATCAACCAAGAAAAAAACAAGGCAGCACTGACCAGAGCGGAGTGAGCAGCAGAACCTAGCACTCATTTGACCATCTTCGGCAGTACTATTAAAAGGTGGAAAGACATACTGGAGGTGCCCAAGTCATAGTGTCCTGAATATGTCTACCTTGTTTTGAGTTTGGGCACCTAGAGCAAAATGCCTGAAACCGATGCCCTGACATGAAGGAAAAAAAATCATAAATGGAAGACCCCATTTGCATGACATCTGCCTGAACAAACTTGGGTTCAGTTTCCTCTCACAGTTGTTGAAGCTGGAATTGTCTGCAAATCTTTGGTTGATAGGCTGTATGTTGGAAATACAAACCCAGTTACACTGTCAGGTCCTAAACCATTAGTCCTAACTTGTACAGTTGTGATTGCCACTTTGCTTGCTTTTGTACCTCACAACTGTGGTAATGCAGTGATGACCCTTAGAAGTACCTGGCATAAATTCTGACCTGAAGGCTTCCAATGCCAAAAGCATCAGCTCCATTACACTGTTTCCTTAACATTGCCAGGTTTGTTTCTGTCCTTTCAAGTGTGACAGCCTTACCGCATCCAAGGTCCAATGCATCTGTGGATACAATCTGCTCCAGCTGAGGTTGGATCAGTCCTCCTGGGCTGAGCTGCAACAGACTGACACACCAAGAAATTCACTCTTGGTGGCTGGAATGTATCACTTGGTAAAAGCGATGGTATTGTTGCTGCTACAGGGTCCGAATGGAGAGATGATAAAATCAGCAAGCAAAGGAGAGTAGTATTGCTGGAACTGAATTCATCCTCAAGTCCTGGTGTGTACCTTCATGAGGTGGACTCTTTTTTTTACAAAATCTCACCAATACGACACTTATATACAAACTGTACTTTAAGAGAATTCCTGAATTTACCTAAGATTAAAAAAAAAAAACTTTGATTTGTTTTTACCTTGTGATATTTTGCTCTCACTGCTTCATTTGGAGATTTTCTTGTTAGCTGATAGGTTCAGTAGCTCAGGCCCTCATATTCTGCATGAGAGAATTTTTCTTATTATGTTTATTCCAGAAGTTTTATAAACCATATTTCTTGTTTACTTTAATTTTCTACACCAACTATAATTCTGTATTGCCACCTGTGTTTTACTATCAGAAATATTTTACCAGGGCCATTAGCCTAGTATACACCTATGAACCTATAATAGAAAAATTCACCACGGGGATCACTCCAGTGGCTCTACTCGACAGAGGCACTGGGAACTCAGGTCGGGTGGTACGATGCCAGGGTAATCCTATGGGCTAGGCTTGTAAAGGCTCCAGGGCCATTAGCCTAGTACACACACACCTATGAACCTAAATAGCGTACATCACAGACAGAAATAGGTTAAAAAATAAAAAAGACAGCTGGGTGCACAAGTCCCAGGATAAAAAAGTGCCCAATCTTGGTAGGTGCACTGGTGCCAGGACTGGAAAAAATGACACTGTAGAATCCTCACGAAACTGAAGCATTCCTACAATGGGATTAAGTCAGACTTAGCGGGAAGATGGCCCCCCTGTTGTAGAAGAAAACAGTAGTCTACAAAAACTAAGGCCAAAAAAGAGCACATAGATGATAGAGTGGACTACTGAAGATGAGAAAGAAATTATGTATTGTTACTATTATGCAAAAAGACCAGAATTTCTATACAAGAGATATACAAAAAGATTAAGAGAGAAATTAGAGGAAAGAAAAATACATGCACAAGAAAAACTGTCAAAAGCTTCAAATGCAAATTTGTGTTCATTAATACAACAGATTCATGAAAAACATTATATAGACCAAGAAACATTGGGCCATTTGAAAAAAAAGCAACTGAGGAAGTGCAAAAATATAAAGCACAAAATCTAGAGATTTTTGAAAGGTATAAAAAAGAAATATAGACATTGGAAAGAGAGATCTGATAAGGTGAAATATTTATGCAAAGGAGAAAGCCAAATTAATCAATTAAAAAAGCATTTCCAAAGACATTTGAAGAGAAATACAAGCAGAGGCACCCACATATGGAACATTTCACAATACAAAAATAAGATTGCAAAAGAGGAATGTAGAAGAGATTAGTAAAGAAAAAGTAAAAAAAAAAATAGAAGCTGAAGTTATGGAATAACTGCAAAGTGAAGGATTCAGTGTAGAAATTCTAACACAAGTTACGTCACAGCATGATGGAACAAAGTGCCCCCCAAGTAAGGAGAAACAGGAGCAGCAGGAGACATCCGAAGAAGAAAGAAATATGGACGTGCGGAAAAAAAAAGAGAGATTTAATATGGTGCAATATTTATGCAAAGGAGAAAGGAAAACTAATCAATAGAAAAAAGCAGCACCAAAGTTATTTCAAGAGAAATACACACAAAGTCCTCCAGACATGGAAAAATTTACAATATAAAAAAATAAGAAAACAGTTGAGGAAAGCAGAGAAGAGGATTTGTAATGGAGAAGTTAAAGAAATGGAAACTGAAGTTATGTATTACCTGCGAAATGAAGAACTTAAGTGTAGAAAATCTAACTCGGATAACATCACAGCATGAGTCGCCAAATTAAGGTGAAACCAATGCAGTGGGAAGCCTCTGTTCAGTTGCCATACAAAATCAGTACGAAAGTTCAGATGGAGTTGCACAGCAAGGGAAAGAACAGAAAACTGTGGCGACTCTGATGCAGTCAATGTTGTGGATTGATAGGCCAGTGAGTTCTCAGATAACAGAGCAATGGAAGGCATAGGATGAAGCTGAGGAGGATATGGCACAGGAAGATGTTCAGGAACTTTCTGTAGAATGCTCACAGAAAATGAAGAACAAAGAATGGGTCCTTAATTTAGAAAAAAAATGATCTAAGGGATGAGTTGCTTGATTTAATAGAGATGGACAGAAATATTACGATCAATGAAAGAAATAGATTACAGAAAGTCAATAAAACCCAAAATGTTAGAAGTCTGATAAAACAAATGAAGACAGTAATCAAGACTGTTCATAGAAATTCATGTAACATAACAGAAATAAATAAGATATATTACTGTGCAGCTAAATCAATAACTAAGACTTACCATAAAGACATAGGACAATAAGGGAAAGGAAGTGTGGAAATCAAATGCCATCATGGAAGTATCGAATAAAGAAAACTAAAGCAATTAAGACAAGAATTGTCACGGTTACAAGAGTACTGAAGAGGGAACAGATTAACAAAATGTGACAAAAGCAACACACATTACCAGAACAGACCAGGATCTATCATACACTATTGCAAATAATAAACTAAGGATATTAGCACAGGAAGAAAACAAATGGAATAGGAACACCACCAAAAAAAAAAATAGATACATTTTGGAGAAATATCTACGAAGGTTCTGTGGGACATAAAGATGTTGAATGGATACAGAAATAAGAAGTTCAAATGTAAAGGATATAAAATGGGGTGAAGTAATGGCCATAGAAATTGAAACAAAATTAAGAAAAGCTACTAATTGGAAAACCCCAGGCCCATACGTTGAAGCTAAATTGGCTCCTAGAAAACAATGAAGTATAAAGGCTTCTCATCTTCTTTTTATGGATGATTTAAAACTGTATAATCATCACATGAGGAACTGAAAGTAGTCAAAACTTTCTCAAATTACATAAGAATGTAATTTGGTCTTGAGAATATGCGAAAGCAACATTTATAGCAGGAAAGCTGCGGCACCAAGAAAATATCAGTCTGAGACAGGAATGTGATACAAAAGAACATGAGCAGGAGGGAGTGTATGAATATTTGGGAATTGATGAAGGATCACTAATAAAACATGAATGCATGTGAATAAAACTTAGGAATATTTTTGAAGACTATAATTAATACTGAAAACAGCTCTGACACTTAGGAACAAAGCCCAAAATATAAAGCAATTTGTTCTTCCTGTTCTAACTTACAGTTTTGGGGTGACTGACTGGCCCCAAAAAGTATTGAATCAGACCATATCTACTGACCTCACAAGATCCAAACATAATGAAGGCTTTAAAGCACGAGGACAGCAAGTCTAAGATGACTTCCATGCTTAGTTTAGCAGAAGCGTATCAGTGACAAGCGGGAATGGAAATCAAATCAGAAATCGATAAAAATCATACAGCAACTAAATGTGCCAAAAAACAAAAGAAAGAATATAAGGTGAAGGATCAGACAAGAATGCAAGAAATGTGGAAAAAGCATGAATATAGTTGCAAGTACAGAAAACTCCTGGAACAATCTCATGTTGATCAAGATCTGATGCAAGAATGGTTAAGGAGAGCAGAATTTAGACCAAAAGATGAAAGGTCATACCTCTCAACCTGGAAATATAAAAAATTTGGACAAGTCCATGAAAAAATAGGTACAAATCTGTATGCTGATTAATGTAAAATTTGCATACATAATTACGTAGCCCCACCCACTTCACTGGAATTGTGGGATACCAACTTTCAAACACAAACTGAAGAACAGACAACTAAAATATACTGATAAATATAACAAAAACACGTGTCAAACTCCTTGTAAAATGTTAGCACTTTTGTCAAGTTTAACTCAACTTCCTCAGACAACAAAAATATGGTATCAGAGTCCCCCTGCAGCCATTCTAATGTCCCATTACCTGACTATTTTGCCCCATTTACCATAAACACTAATGTGTGCATACTGCTTTACTTCTACAGTGATTAATTGGATTTTATTTTTACATTTTATAGCACAATGCACAAACACTAATAGATATGTGCTAAACAAAGCAGTACTGTCTCACAATGAAAATAGACTTGGCATTAAAACTTCTCTGCCCTTGACACTCACATTCACTGAAATAGCAATGAAAGCTACACCACATCCAAAGAAAATGCATCTGGCCAGTGGTGGATAAAGATTACCTTTGGGCTGTTTTCAAATCATAGGCCCCTTGCACACAAAACAAGAAACATACATGCGTTCTTTGATACACCTTCCTGACTTTATTAAATTATATTCCTTGTATAATCCAGCACACTTGTTAGACTTAAGATAGAGCACATTTTAAATTTATTGTTTGAACACTTTTCCAGTAGGCAACGAAACAAAATGCATGAACCAATAATGACAAAACTGCCCAATTCAGAACATTTTTATCATAAAAGTCTACTTCTACACATACACACACACACATATATATATATATATATATATATATATGGATTACTATTACAAGAACAAAAGTTCACTACTTAGAACTTGTAATAGGAAGCCTCACTTCTGCGAAAGTTTACTTTAATGAAAGTGAACTTTTGCATAAGTGCACTTCACCAAAAACACCGCAGCACAGTGGAGGACATAAAAAACAAGCTATGTCCTCCACTATGGTGTGACAGTCACGGACCTTAGGGTTAGGGCACGGGTTAGGGTAAGGGGATAGTTAGTAAAGCTATCCCCTTACCCTAATCCATGCCCTAACGCTAAGGTTCGTGACTATCGCACCATAGTGGAGGACATTGCTATGTCCTTCACTGCGCTGCAATCATCATGGACCTTAGGGTTAGGGCAAGGGTCATGGTAAGGGGATAGCCCGTTACTATGACCTGTACCCTAACCCTAAGGTCCGTGAGTACTGCATGGAAGTTCAGTACAACACCCATTCGTTGTACTGAACTTCGTGCAAGTGCACTTTCGATTAAGTGCACTTTTGCTGCAGTGAGCATTCCATGCACTTTTTTGAATTAGTGAAAATTTGATCTAGTGCATGGAACACACACACACACACATATATATATATATATATATATATATATATATAGAGAGAGAGAGAGAATGACACTAGTGTAAGCCATAGGCATCTTGCACAGTGTCTCAAAATTATTTTCAATTTCAGTTTTTTTTTTTTTTTTTGAGGGGGGGACGACGACGACAAAAGGCCAAAAATCAGGGACACATTTTAAACATTGCTTGTATAAAGTTGCCGGAATAAAATGTTATGTTACCACCATGCATTTCACTGCTAAGTCTTGAACCCAGAACTGTGTGCACTACCGTCAGAGCAACATACCACTATGCCAAATCAGGAGTTTCCTGAAAGACAAGAAGACTGAAACTTAAATGGTATCATTCACTGAATTCAGTTCTCACTTCTCACCATAGCTCTCAACGTCTTAGCACAAAAAACCTGGACAAAGCCAATAATGGGGGAATACAGCCCCAAAATAGAGACACATTTCAAAAACTGATCATATAAACTTAGAAAATTGCTAGAGTAAAAGGTTTTGTGTTACCATTTATTTTCTGAAGAATATGAAGTCTGAAATTCAAATGCTAGTCATTGTATACCAAATTCAATCCTTCAGTGATTTGCCAGAAAAATCCTAAAAACCACAGATTTAATGAGGAATAGAACAAAAATATTTGGCATAAATTCACAAGTGGTGGTGGCTAGGGACTTAAGGCTCGTTTTTATCTGTACCCAAGGTACAGGGCTTGAGCCTGAGTACCTCTAGCCACCAGGTGTCTTTATTGGTTGCGTTTTCTCACACACACACACCGTTTCAAGCAAAACGTTTCACCCAATAACTCCACCAGCAAAGCTCTGCAGCAGCAGTTGTTTCCTTCATGCAGATAACTCCAGCATTGAAATACCAACTCCTTTCAACACACAGCCAAAGCTCTGCAGCAGTCGTTTCATTTCCATGCTAGATCCATTCAAACAGCCAGCCGGAAAGCACGTGAGCCCTTGAGCTCAATTCCAACAGGCTGACAGAGCTGATGTCATCGCGTGATGACGTCAGCTCAAAAAGGCATGAAAGAAAAAAAATTAAAAACAGTTGGAAAAAATCGAGTAATTCGGTACAGTTAGGAGGTATGTGAAAGGTTAATACTGGCAGCCCAGCATAGTGGACTAAGAACACATCGGTTTACAAAGCCCATTGAACATGTCAGAGAAAAGTACAGTTGTGGACACTTACCACAAATGTAGATGTTCGTGTGTATTCACTGTTGCAGTCATCACATTTGGGTTATCTGCCTGCAGGTATCCCTCAGCCGGCCCGAATACCAGAGTCTTGGATTCCTGCGTTGGATGCTCTTTCTTCTCTTCTTCCATGACATCAGGTCATCAGGGGTATAAAACATGCAGCCGACGCCATTACATCAGTTTTTCTTACTCCAGATGTCAGGTGCCCCCCACAATGGGAAGCAATTATATGTTATGGTACCCCTCCAACAAAAAGCAAATACACCAGAAAGCTTAACTACACCAAACAAGAAGGAAAGTTGGAGCCAAGAGAAGTCAGGGGGCTGGATGGAGGGTAACCAGGACTGCAACAGTGAATACAATTGAACATCTACATTTATGGTTAAGTGTACACCACTGTACTATATTCTTTGTGTTTCACTGTTGCAGTCATCACACTTAGGTTGATTCCCAAAGCAAAGGAAGTTAGAGAGCATTAGGGCCAGCTATTAAGCCCTGCAAGACTGCAGTGGCAAAACCAGCTCTGGATTTAGAAAAAACAGGCATGTGGTAATGCTTGGTGAAGGCATGTACAGAGCTCCAGGTAGCAGCTTCTAGGATATCCCTGGTGGAATCTTATCCCCTGTGGGGTAGGTTTTCCATGGTGCTTATAGCAGAAATTAATGCAATGGGCTATCCACTTATAAATGGTTTGCTTTGAAATGGCCTTCCCTCTGCCCTTGCAGCAAAGCCAACTAGCAGCTGTTCAGATTTTCTGAGAGGCTTAGTCCTGTCCAAATAAAATCTAAATTGTTTGTGCACATCCAAAGAGTGCAGTATTCGTTCCCCTTTGTTTTGTGGATTTGGGAAAAAGGTAGGCAAATGAATGGACTGATTAAGGGCCATACTAGACACCACCTTGGGCATAAAAGAAGGACTAGTCCTGAAGGAAACCCTGTCTGCATGGACGATAATAAAGGGCTCCACTGCCATGAGGGCCTGTAATTCAGACGCTCTTCTTGCTGAAGTGATGGCTAGAAGGAAGGCTGTTTTCCAAGAAAGGAATTTCAACTCTGCAGTTGCAGCTGGTTCAAAAGGAGGGAGACTGAGCTTTTCCAATACAAAGTTAAGGTCCCAGGCTAGAGTAGGGGCTTTCCAGGGGGGTCTTAGATTTTTGGCCTCTCTGAGGAATTGCTTTAGCAGAGGGTGAGGGAAGTGGGGTGGTTCAGAATTATAATGTGCTGAAATAGCAGAGGCATGAATTTTAATAGACAAGAAGGATAGGCCCTTGTGGAGCATTTCTGTTAAGTACTGAAGAATATGAGGTAAGCTGGGCGCTGTTGTGCCCATCCCGAGTCTGGTTCCAGGAACAGTATCTTTTCCACTTTTCAGCATAAGATTTTCTAGTACTAGGCCTCCTTGCCTCCAGAATGACATCTAGCACCTGCTTACTGAGGGATGCTATTGGAGAGCTCAAGGAATTAGCCAGACTGCAAGGTTCAGGGTTTGAAGCTGAGGATGCAGAATCTGGCCCACCTGCTGGAACAGCAGGGAAGGGGTCTGAGGCAGGTGCCATGGTTCCAGCAGTGTCATAAGTTGCAAGAGGGGATACCAGTGCTGGCGTGGCCAGTCCGATGCAATCAGTATAGTCCTTGGTTTGTCCTGTTTGATCTTTAGCAAAACCTTCGAGAGGAGAGGCAGAGGGGGAAAGGCATAAACTGAGAGGCTTTCTCAGGTAAAGGACAGGGCATCCATTTTCCAAGCTTGACTGTGGGAAGTCCTTGTGCAGAATTTGTCCAATTGGTAGTTTTGAGGGGAGGCAAACAGGTCCAACTCTGGGGTCCCCCATTTGTTCCTCAAGAGGTTGAAAATTTTTGGTTTGTTTCCATTCGTGTGGGTCCATGAGATTTCTGCTTAGGTCATCTGCCAGTGAATTTAGCTTGCCTGGCAGGAATTGTGCTTGTAGGTGCACTTGGTAGCTCAAGACTGTGTTCCACAGAGCCATGGCTAGTCTACAGAGAGGGTACGAGTGGGTTCCCCCCTACTTATTCATGTACCACATAACTGAGGTGTTGTCTGCCTTTACCAATAATTGTCCTGGAAGAATGTGGTCCTTGAAGGCGGTCAGGGAATTCTGTACAGCTAACATTTCTTTTTGGTTGATATACAGGTGCATCTGTCTCGGGTTCCATTTGCCCTGAATACACTGCCCTGCCAAGTAAGCCCCCCAGTGCATAGTCTGATGCGTCTGTTGTTAGGGTTTGGGCGGCAGGGGATAGAGTGAAAGGGAGCCCTTTGTTGTGGTAGCAGGCCTCTGGCCAGCAAAGGAACTATGTCTTTATACAAGGAATGACAGGAATTATTGATTCCAGGTCCTGAGAATGTTGACACCATAGGCTTTTTAGATACCATTGCAGTTTCCTCATATGCAGTCTTGCATATGGAATTAGTAGAATGTAAGAGACGAACCCCAGGGCTTGCATAATTTTCCTTGTAGATAGCTGGGTCTTTGTGGCCAGTTGTTTGAAGTAGGTTGTTAAATAAGTTGTTACTCTGGAGTGTGGAAAGCCATCTGGGAAGTTGTGTTCAAGCTTGCTCCCAGGAATACAATTTGTTGGCAGGGTACTAGATGATATTTCTTTTAGTAATACCAAACTAGACACCGCTGTAGATACATTCACTCATGACCAATTTTATTAACAAAAATTAAAAAAAATATATATACAAACAATTAGATTGAGCGCTTTCTTCCCTTCCATAGGGATTTCATCAGAATCACATTGCTTATCCCATTTCCCTCCTTATATCCCCCTGTTATCCGATGTCATCATCAATTAATTAATTTAATTACATAGTGTAACTTTTAAAGAAACATTCCTTTTAGATGGACTTTTTAAAAGACGTATTTAAAATTCAAATATTTAGAACTCGTCCCATTTCTAAAACATACTAATATATAATAAATAATACATTAAAATTATCTATATATATATACATGTGTGTGTTTAAATAAGCCTGCTCTAGATTTCATCTTAAAATTGTATATGAATATGACAAATAAATATACATTTATACAATAATATAAATGCATATGCAAATATGTAAAATTGTGTAAAAACATAAATACCTTAAAATTCATTTTCCACATTCCATCCTCTTAATTAATATAGGTTTTATTGAAATTATTTTATTTAACCCAGGGGGCTGACTTGCTTGTAATTGTATTTGCCATCTTAATTCTCTTTCTTCATATAATTCTATAGTCTACCCCCTACGGTTTTGTGACACTTTTTCTAAAATTGCAAATCTAAACTCCTCAAATGCCACACAACTAATAAAATGCCTATATAGGGCATTATTTACATTCTTAGTGACTATTTGGTATGTATGTTTGTAAATCCTGTCCCTCAGTCTTCTCTCTGTCTTGCCTACATGGAATGAGGGACAGGACTTGCACATAGCCAAATATATAACTCCTGTAGTCTGACAATGACCTTTTTCAAATCTAACCGTGGTTTGTAAAGAATTATTCATAGGTTCATACTAGGCTATCTGCCCGAGGGCATTTATAAGCCTAGCCCATAGTTTTGTGGCTTACGCCACCCCTTTTGTATGGGGAACTATACCCATTATTTTGCTGTGCCTCTGTCTAGCAGTGACACTGAGGTAATCCCTGGAGTATATCTGCGATCTCCCATCCATTGGTCAAGATTTCTCTTGAACAAGGCCAGCGAGGTGCTCTGCCTCACATATACCGGGATTTTGTTCCACAGCATAGGGAGTCTTTGGGTGATGAATCTATCCCTCCAGCACGTCCTATTAATAGCCGTGTCGAGGTTTAAGTCTCCCGCCCTTGTGGCTCTGATGGATCTAGATTTTTTGAGGTGAAGCATATTCATCAAATCTGGGTTAGACATGGCCTTGTATGTCAGGCAAAGGTCACCTCTGAGCAAGCGGTAAGCAACTGAATAGAGCTGGAGTTCTTTCAATCGGGCAGCATAGGACAGATTTTTGAGACCCTTTATCCTTTTGGTGAGGAACTTTTGTGGCCTCTCCAGCTGCTGCAAGTGTCGGGTCAGATACATTCCGAATGGGGCATTGTACTCAATCATTGGTCTGATGAGTGATGAGTATAGGGAGACTATGACCTCCCTTGATCTAGATGTGAATCCCTTCATGATAAGGTGGGCAATGTAGAAGGTCTTCCTAACTACTTTAGCTACATGGGTGTCGAATGACAGGCTACTGTCAACCTGGGTCCCCAGGTCCCTGATAACTTCTTCTGTGCTCAGAGGATTACCACCTATATGGTAGCTAGGGGTAACCTTGTTTTTCCCGAAGGGTATGACTATGCATTTTTTGGCATTTAACTTTAGGCCATGGCTCTGGCACCAGTCTTCCGTTTCTGTGAGACCCTTCTGAAGGATATCTGTGTCAGATGTGTTTTCGACTACGGCGCCCAGTTTGCAGTCATCTGCAAACTTTGTCAGCCATAACCCTCCTGTGTTTGCTTGTACTTCGGAAAAGTAGATGCCAAACAAGAGTGGGCCCAGGACTGAGCCCTGTGGGACACCACTTGTGACAGGCTTTGAGTCTGACATGGCGCCAGCAACTCTGACCCTGTGGGTTCTGTCACTCAGCCAGTTTGCAACCCATCTTGTGATGTATGGGTTAACATTTAAGCTGATGAGTTTTTCAATGATACCCGAGTGGGGTATTGTGTCAAGGGGCTTCGCCAGATTGGGCTAGGCTGTAGGGACTGCCTTTCCCTCATCAATGGCTTTGGTGACTGTTTGAAAAAGTCAACCAAGTTTAAAAGGCATGATCTGCCTTTGACAAAGCCAAACTGGGTTGGATCCAAAGTCTGCAAATTCCCTATGTCTTTATTTATGAGGTCCATTATGATCCTCTCCATAGCTTTGCAGATAAGGCTTGTCAAGCTAATGGGCGGTAATTTCCAGGGTCTGTGGAGGCACCGCCTTTGTGAAGTGGGACCACAGTCGCAGTGCGCCACTCCTGGGCGTATCCAGAGGTGAGACTATGATTAAACAGCTGTCCTAGCTGTGGGTTTAATTCCTTGTTGAGTTCGTGGAGCACACAGCCTGGGACACCATCAGGTCCCATGGATGCTGTGTTTTTGCTTTGGAGAGAGCAGTTCTCACTTGGGCGTTTGAGATGTTTGGGGGCTGCAACCATTTGGTATAGATAGCTCTCCTTTTGGGGGGGGGGAGAAGTTTGCACTGAACCTGTCAGCCAGTATGTTGGCAATGTCTGTAGGATCAGTAATCTTCACATCATTTTGAACTAGTTCTGAGCATATCTGGGAGTTTCCTCCCAGGTTTCTAACATAGCTAAAGAAGGCCTTATGATTGTCTTTTGAGTCTTTAGCTATTTTTCTCTCAAAATTTGCTTTGGATGATTTTATGAGAGCTCTTAGCTTTTTACTTATAGTGATCAAAGGTGTCTTACCTTTTAAGGATTTTGCTCTATCTTGTAGTAGCTTCCTCCTTTTGTTGTAGAGTTTGTTTATGGCTGGGGTCCACCAGACTGGACGCTTGATTGTTGGTTACTTTCTCATCGCTTATTGATGGTTACTTTCTCATCTAGGCAAATATATTTACATTGCGTTCAATGTCCACATTTTTTAGTGCCATCTCTATTTTTATTTTTCATGCCCTTCTCAAAAGTTTTTTTTAAATTAGGGCCTACACTTTATATACAAAATTTGGTTTAGTACCACCAATATTCCACAACCTTTGGTTATTCCTTAATATAACCCAGTTTTTTTTTACTATTTTCTCTACCTCATATGTATTTTTTCCATATGGAACTACCATAGCTTTCTCAAACCTATTATTCTCTCAGTCTGTTATGTTTTTACCCTCTTTAGTGCTCTCTAATCTCCCTAACAATGGCTTATATTTTTTTTCCCCATTCACTTCTTACGTAATTAACATATTCATCCAATATTTTTCTGGGGTAACCTCTCTCTTGAAATAGGGTAATAACCCCCTTCAATTCTTTGTCAATATCTTCAATGTTTGAGGTCATTCTAGCTAGTCTTATTAGTTGCCCTATTACTATACTATTCTTTTATTTAAAAGGGTGGTCACTTGTGTATTGTAAATAAGAATTACTAAAGGATGGTTTCCTGTATACCTTACTTTTAAAACCCTTTTCATATTTCTCTATATATGTATCTAAATAATTTATTCCATTCTTATCATAAGTATATGCAAATTTTAGAAATCTTGTACTCTCATTTAAATGTTGAATCAATTCCTTTATTAAATTCTCTGGTCCTTTCCATAAAATACAAATGTCGTCCAGGAATCTCACATATAAATTCATATACCGGTAGAATCTACTTTGAAAGACATGGTTTTGTTCCCATTCCAGTAATACAAGGTTTGCAAATATGGGGGCACGACGCCCCCATAGCAACCCCTTTGTATTGCCTATAATATTCTCCTTCAAAAATAATATAGTTATGCTCTAAAACTATGTCCATGAATTCCATAATTAACTCCTTTTTACCATGATCTACTAAGGTGTTATTATGTAAGCTGTCTGAGAATACTTCCAATCCTTCCTCTTTTGGAATGGATGTAAAGAGATCTACCACATCTATAGTTATAAAGATTAATTCCTGATCCCACAAATCATTTCGTATTCTACCCAAAAAATCCCAGGAATATTTAAGCATATGCCCATCATTCACTATCTGTTGCTTTAGCCATCTGTCTATAAGCACACCAAAAGGGGAGGTTTTTGATCCACGACCATCCACTATCGGTCAGAATGACAAATTATCCAGGCCTTTATGCATTTTGGGAATACCAAATATAGTTGCTACTATTGGTTTTGCAACTTTTAAATAATTATATAGATCTACAGAAATTCTTTGTTCCAGAAGATAGTCTTCTAAATAAAAGTCAATTCTTCTATGACTAATATTAATCTCATTCAGTGAGGATGGTTGGTATGTGTCTAAATCATTTAGAATTTCAAAGATTTTCTGTGAATGTTCCATAGACTCATAAAAAAATCCCTCCCCCCTTATCTGGTCGCATCACTCTAATTGTGTCATCTCCCCTAAGTGTTTTTAAAACTTCATTTTCTTTTTTACTTAGATTATAGTTCAGTGACCCATATTGTTCTTTACTTTTCAATTTATAAATATCCTCTATGATGGCTTTTTCCAAAATATTAAGTGTTGGTTCTAGGGGTGGGTTCAAAATACTTTTGTTCCTGGGTTCTGTATTCCTTTCTCTCCTTTCATTTTGTGTCTGTTCCTGAAACAAATATGCAAGATTAAGTTTTCTCATATACATTTTAAGCTCTAGTATTGTTTCCGTATAATCAAACCTTTTAGTGGGTACAAATTTCAAACCTTTCATACATAAATGAAAATGTTCCTTTGTCAATTCTAAACCTGCATAATTATATATATGGTATCCATTCATAGTAAATTTGATTCCATCCTGTACTATAATGTCTACCACCTCTGCTTTTTGTTCCTGTTCTTTTTGTTCCATCCATTTTCTACCTGACCTCTGTCTTCTTCCAGTCTCACATCCCGTTCTTGTTGATATTGAAAATGTTGGGGCTCATTAAAATCTCTATAATTATATTCACTAAAGTTGGGTTTACTCCTTGTTCCATATGTGTACTGTCCTTTGTAATCATATCTCTTTCCACTATCCCTTTCTCTATTTTCCTTACCTTTTTGTCAGTTCTAAACAGATATGCCCTATTATTTTTATATTCATTCAAATCTATTTGCATTTTTTTATATTTTGTGTTAAATATTCTATTACACTTGAACTCAATATTCTCCATTTTCCTATTATACAGGTCTTTATTTTCCGTAAATAAAAGATCATTTCTAATTTTTCTATCTAAAACCTCTGCTTGTTCTATGAGCACACTTCATTTCTTATCATTATTTTTTATAATTTTTTTCCATTAATTCCATACCATGCCTAACAAACATTTCAACAAAATCAGCTACTACATTGTCATCATAGTCTAACCCAAATGGGAATTTATACACCCTTAATTCCCTGGGTACAATTCTTTTTATCATGCACTCTGATAAATAACCATTTTCCAACTGTATTTTCTTAACTTCAAACATTTTTGATTCAAATTTATAAATCATGTCTTTCAGAGTTCCATCAATAGACTCATTATTACTTTGCACATTCTTTATGTGTTTGCTCTACACAGTCAGCAAACACATATTGCTTAGATAAAAGGTAATCAAAACCTCTATTGTCTATGTTGTCTTTGTCTTGCACCACAAGATTTTGAGTATTACTCACTTGTCTCTGTGATGCCCTTATGTGTTCTACCATAAAACATCCATTTCGCTCCTCTCTCGTACTGCTCCTGCTTGCATTACTCTGTTGTTTATTATATCCGCCCTGTTCGAGCGTGTATTTTGGTCTCGCCCCCATTTTCAAAATCTCAGAACCAATATTGTTGTTGTTCTCTGAGCCCTTTTCAAATAAAAGGCTCCTACATCCATTTATGTTTCCGCCTTGTTTGGCGTTCGCCTCCTTATAACCTTCTTCTCCTTCTGGTCTTTCGCCTCGTGTCTCACTAGGCGTGTCGTCATCAATAGGGGACGAATGACGCTTCTTTTTACTGTTAGTTCTTTTAATCTGTTCACCAGATTGTGCTAGGAGCTCTAATGGGAAATGGGATAAGCAATGCGATTCTGATGAAATCCCTATGGAAGGGAAGAAAGCGCTCAATCTAATTGTTTGTATATATTTTTTTTTTAAAAATTTTGTTAATAAAATTGGTCATGAGTGAATGTATCTACAGCGGTGTCTAGTTTGGTATTATTGGTGGACATTGACACTGCTGGGCTCATTTTCTAGTTTTATTGATATTTCTTTTAGTTTATGGTGTACCCCAGTGAGTTTAGAAGTTCCTTTACAAATGCCAGATGCTTTAATAGCAATTCATGGCTTTCTGCCCGAATCAGACAATTGTCCAGGTATGGGTATATTTGAATATTTCTCTGCCTGCAAAATGCAATGGCTGGAGCTAGACACTTTGTGAATACCTGGGCGCAGTAGATAAGCCAAAGGGAAGTGCATGGAGCCTGCTCTGAAGTGTAGGTATTTCCTGCAAGATTCCCTTATTGGAATGTGCAGGTAAGCTTCCTTTAAGTCTAAGGTTGCCAACCAGGCATAGATAAGCCAAAGGGAAGTGCATGGAGCCTGCTCTGAAGTGTAGGTATTTCCTGCAAGATTCCCTTATTGGAATGTGCAGGTAAGCTTCCTTTAAGTCTAAGGTTGCCAACCAGGCATCTTTGCCTATCATAGGGAGCAGCTGTTGAAGTGTTTGCATTTTGAATTTTGGGATTACCAAAAGGGTGTTTAGCATAGAGTAGTCCAGGATAGGACGCCAGGAGCTGTCTTTTCTGGGTACCAGGAAAAGTCTTGAGTAAAAACAGTATCCCCTTTCTTCTGCTGGGACAGGATGAATAGCCCGGATACTTAGAAGAGAGAGAAAGTACAGTTGTGTACACTTACCATAAATGTAGATGTTTGAGTGTATTCACTGTTGCAGTCATCACATTTGGGTTATCTGCTTGCAGTAGCCCTCAAGTCAGCCTGTTTAACAAAGTCTTGTGTCCTGCATCGGTTGCTGTCCCTTCTTCCATGACGTCAGGGGTATAAAACATGCAGCCAACGCCATTACATCAGTTTTTCTTGCCCCAGATGTCAGGTGCCCCCCTAATGGAAAGCAATTAAATACAAGGTTATACCTCCAACAAAAAAGCAAATACACCAAAAAGCTTTTGAGCATAGTAAAGGAGAACAGAGGTATAGCCAAAAGAAGAAAGGGGGCTGGATGGAGGGTAACCAGGACTGCAAGAGTGAAAACACTCGAACATCTACATTTATGGTAAGTGTACACAACTGTACTATGCTCTTTGTGTTTTCACTGTTGCAGTAGATTCCCAAAGCTAAAGATGGGAGGAGGAATTTAGCTAGCATTAGGACCAGCTATAAGGCCCTGCAAGACTGCAGTGGCAAAGCCAGCTCTGGATTTAGACCAGATGGTAATGCTTGGTGAAAGTATGTACAGAACTCCAGGTAGCAGCTTCTAGGATGTCCCTGTTAGGGACGCCTCTGAGAAAGGCTGTAGAGGTAGATGGAGCCCTGGTTGAGTGGGGTCTGATCCCCTGTGGGCAAGGGCGCCCGCAAGCAGGTGCAAAGGGGTGCACTTGCACCCCCCCCTGGAACTAGCTGGCCAGGAGATTAATTTTTTTTTTTTTTAAGGGCGTTTTTCTTTAAGAATGCCCTTTATGTACAGCCACACAGACGGAGCCGGTGTTTGTGACTTGTTTACATCGTCTCCGTCTGTGCAACCGATGGATTACGTTTTCATCTTCCGCGCGGAATTTGAATTTCAGGAGATGTTTGGACTACGGTCGGTCGGATGAACGTACAAGTGAGAGGTAGGTGTGTTTTAAGTGTTTAAGAGGTGTGTGTGTAAGAAATAGGTAGGTAGAGGTGTGTGGATGTAAGAAGTAGGTAGAGGTAGGTAGAGGTGTATATGTGTTGTTTATATAAGAAGTAGGTAGGGGTGTGTATGCATTTATGTAAGAAGTAGGTAGGGGTGTGTATGCGTTTATGTAAGTAGTAGGTAGGGGTTTGTGTGTGTACTGGTGTGACTTTTGAGTTGGGACTGGTTTGAACTGAGTTTGTGTTCTTTTTTTTTTTTATCTTTAGTTGTTACAAGTTTTTCTTAAGCATAGAAGATTTTTGTCCGTTTCTGCTGCAGTGTTTTTTTTTCCTTCTTTTGTCTCTCCTGCTCATTTTAAATCTCCTAAGCAGGAAAAAGAAGTACAAGAAACATCTGGAACATACTTACTTGTCTGACAGAGCTCTTATTAATATAAAGTATCTTGACTGACTGTACCAGACAACAAATCCTCATTATCTGCCCCAGATGAGAGGAGGGATCTTTGGGACTATGTTAGAGAACTGTGTCACAGGTTTCAACAGTATACTTCACCTCACAGCGGACAACAACCACAGCTGGAATTGGACCATACTTATGACTTTTGTGATCCTGAAGACCTCCACCCCTATGCCTTCTACTGATACCTTGCCCTGTGAAGGTGGTAGTGATGCCAAAAGGTAGCCAGGGCAGGACAAAAGAATCTTTATGGCAAGCAATAAGTCTCTGTTTTAAAGAAAAAAATATGAGCTGATAAAATAAAATAAAACACAAGTACTTGATCAAAGACAGGAATAATGACATTAATAATTATGCTGAAATTACAGGCCCTAATTTGTAAATTACACAATACTGCAAGTAAAATCGTAGAACTAAAATATTAGTATATATTGGTATGATGTAAATTGCAGTAAATGATAAAAATCTAAAGCATCTCAAATGAATAATGAATAATCAAAAGATTCACAATAAACAGCTGATTTAAGAAGAGCCAGCAACAGTAATAATTACAATCCAAATAATCCAGTCATATTTATTTATTTATTTTATATTACATTTGTTGACTGGGAAAGTCCAACTGGATATGTGTCTATTTTCAGCAGAGACCCAGGGAGAAAAGCTCCAAGTGCAAGTTAGTTATGCAATATTTTACTTAAATTTAAAATTCAGGGCAGCACCCTAGGAATACCAGACTTAATTAAACTTGGCAGAGAAGCTTTCTGTACAAGTAGCTAAAGGGGATACCAGCAACTGTATTTACAGTCAAAGTAATTGGATGGCATTTGACATGCATTTGTGATTTGATTTCAGGGCAGCACCTTACATAAATATTGACTTTGCCAGGAAGAACTCTGAGCTCAAGTATTACATAATAAACAAAATGCTGTACTTATGAAACTGCAGTGGAGCTACCAGCCAGGAGTGCCATACTGACTGTTCAGTCTTATGTGGTAGCCATAAGTAAGAGGGAGGTAGGAGTGAGAGTGCTGTACAAAATAACTGAACAGCAGTGAAGTGCAAGCAAGAGGATATTCAGAGGCATAAGTAGCGCAGGGCCTTTAGGGGAAATCGTTTGACATGCACGATATGCAAATTACTGCATAATGGTGTGGAAATGAGGTTCTACATGCAAACAAGGCACAGAGAATATGCAAACAGTGGCACTGAAAATTGCAGAGTGATTTGGAAATGTACAACACAGGTGCACAGGGATGCAGTGATCTCCTAAACACCAGGAAATGCCAGTCTACATGATGGCAGAATGCAAGTGATAACAGCAGCTATAGCAGGCATCATATGTTAGTGGCCAGTGACAGAGCAAGAGCCTCTAACATTGCATGCCAAGGCCCTCCTTATGAGTTTAGTGGTTACTGCCAATGTTTGATGTATTTATGATAGTGTACCTTCTGCCATGCACCCTGTTCTGTCCCCTATCCCTGTGTTATCCTGACTTGCCACTCTCTGTACCTTGTTATCCAGTCCTTCCAATCACCAAGCTTCCATTCTCTATTAGCATGTCACCTATTGATGATCCCACTGTTTGTATATATATCGCCATGTCCATCTATATCTGCATTTTATGTTTGACTGTGCGCCTCCACAACATTCCCTTCTCTCTCTGTCTACCTCTCCAACAGCCCATTCCACACTACTTTCCCCAGCTACCATCTTTTTCTAATAATAAATGAGACCCTTTTCCACAAAAGGTACCCTTGTAACCATCCACGTATTGCTTATGGTTGGACCCTCTGGGTTTCCTTTGTTATTCCCTTTTCTCTTTTTTGTTCTTCTCTTCCACTTCCTCCCCATTAATATGAGAAACTGGGCTGTCACTTTGCTTTGGTGGCCCTTGCTGGCCTGAACCCCACTGCAGAAGTGTGATGATGAGGAGGAGCTTAACTGCTTCTGTGAGCGCACAGTCAAGCACTCTTTCCGTGACATTCACATCTACAGTCGGGGGTTCAAAACTTGGCCATACCTCTCAATTGTATAGGTTATTGCAGAATGTCCAGATTTATCATCAATTTTTGGTGAAATCCTGTTTAAAAAAAAAAAAAGCTCCACAAACAAAAAACATTGCAGAAATGCAGTAACCGAAACATCTAACCATATCAAAATTGCACTCCAAAATAATGTCTATAAAAATGGCAAACAGAATACAATAAGTAGTTTGAAGAGGAACCCCCCCCCCTCCACACCCCAATGTAAATCTGTTATGTATACTAACTCAGTTTGCATAAAATTGGAGAAAGGGGAAAATATGCTGTCACAAAAGGAAATACTGACAGCCCAGATATCTGGAATTTTGTAAATAATTCTGTCATTTGTGAATATTTATATGATTCATACAGAAGTGTGTGTGTAAATATGTAAAGTATTGAGCAAAAATGTAACACTGCATGCCCTGCCAGCTTAGAATAGAAATGTATATAAACTATTGTAATTGTGTAAATGTATATGTTTTAACAATTGAAACTAGAACATAGTTGTGTCCTAGTTGCCTGTTGCACATTTTTGTTGCATGTTGTAAGAGAACGATACTGTCAGTTTTACTTTTTTTTTATGGGGCTGCTATCACCCATTAGGGATAGAGTGGCATCTGCATCTATGTTAACTATTGCCTGCCTGGAGGTGGCCTTACCGAAGGTATAACTGCTGTCTGAATTAAGTTTGGACTGTTAGACGTCACCCATTATTTCTGTAGTAGTAGTATGTAGTACTTCTGCTCTGCTCCTGTGTCCACCCCTTGTTAGAGAGCTGTGCCACAACTGTTGACAATTAGTTCCAGCTGGAGTGATGTACACCTGAACTTTTTGCGGTCTGCTGAAATACAAGCATGCACCAGATTGAGTTGTGCTACTGTTTTCTATCTGTGCATATTTCAAATGTTTACATGTAGTTATTCGTATTTTTTATTTAAAGTATGTATGCACCCTAAGTTCAAAAGTTTTCAGACACTGTGGGATTGGGAGTTTCTGTAACTTCAATTGTGCTACGTATAAATAATTTGGTTTGAAATTTGGAACACTTTTTATTGGACTTTGCCCTGATGTGACAAGACATTGGCTGCTGGTTAAGTTTTATAATTTGTTACTCTTTCTGAATAAATATATTTTAGATTTTATTTTCTTAGAATACCACGCTGCACTCAAGTTTAGAGATGGGTTATTATTTGTAATAGTAAACTTTCAAAATATGAAATGTGGTGACGTTAGATCTGTTTATTTTATTAAACATAGGGTTTTGTTTATTTAGTAGTAGTTGCCTGACGCTGTTGAAGGTGAAGCTCCAGTAGGTGCATTGTAAAACCCATCTTGGCCAAATAAAGGTATTGATTGCTTCACCTCTGTGTTCCAGCTTCTGCCCATATGCAGTTAGTTAAATAGGAAATGGCAAATAGAATATTTTGCAGTACTTATCAGGAGAATTATGTTGGGCTGTTTGCATTTTTGTCACATATTCAAGGAGTGCTGATTTTTGCTGGTGATCTACCTTAATTGATAAGGAAGTCCCAAACAAATATTTTTTTGGAGAGTGGCTAGCATTACAAATCACAGGACGTCAGACCAAAGAGGGGGAGTTGTTCTTATTAACTATTTTTAATTACTTCTTACTTTGAGGCAGAAATCTGTTTTCTTAGTAGATTAATAGATATTTTAATGAAGTGTTGTATTGGTCGCATTCAAGATGGATTAACATTGTCTTCTGCAAGTAGTTTTGATTTAAGCATATTGCAAAGTAACTCCCAAAGAGACAGTGTTCTTGTCACTACAGGATGTTTACTAAGGTGAGAGTATGCAAAGAACTACACATATAACTTTATCATGGAGAACATAACATTTAGACATGGCTTACTAATTTACAGACATGCAGAGAGACGTGCACAGTATGTTTAACTGTTATGTTCTGGTGTGTATGCATTTTTATTATATGCTGGAGTCTTTATTGCTGCTTATCGAGAAAAGCTGTTTTCCAGACTCTAAAGGTTAGAAAGAGGTGTTTTATACACTTCAAGGATTGTGACAAGTTATGAGCAGTTTACAAATCATAAAGCATTATCTTCTTCCCCTGTCACACTGATTAACATTAAGTAATGTGCATTCAGTTACAGAATAGTATAGTAAATTCAGAGAGCCATTGTTTGGTTTCTGTTACATGATGTACTTTTCTTTTTTTTGAATCCACATAAAGGTCAGATTTTTTTTTTTATTTTACATTTGTTTACCAGGGAGGTCCGACTGGACAAAGCTGTCCATTTTCAGCAGAGGCCCAGGGAGAAAAGCTCCAGAACAACTGCTAACATACTATACATAAGATATTTACGTGGGCATTGTGGTTTACACAGTTATAAAATATAGCAGATATATGATTGCATAAGATATTTATATAAGCATAATGGTTTAGACATACAATTAAAAGTATAGTAGATAGTAACATATGATTATTCATACAGTGTGTTTAGTAGAGATAATGTTGAAGATGTACTAAAGATAAGACAAGAAAGGAAAAACTAAAAAAAGCACTAGCCAGATTGTCAAAGCAGGAGAATATAAACAAGTTCATGTGAGGTTCATTGACATTTTAAAGGAAACTTTGAAGACTGTGCATAAAACATATATTCCTATCCATAATTCATACCTCAGTCTCAACCTCTTAGAGCAAAAAATCTGGACAAAGCCTAAAATGATGGGGGAACAAGTAGGGACAGATTTTAAATATTGCTCTTACAAACTTAGAAAGCTGATAGAATAATAGGTTTTGCATTAGCATGAAATTTCTGAAGGATGTGGACTCTTCAACTCAAATGTTTATCATTATTTAATTACTTCAATCCTCAACTATTTGCCAGAAAAGTACAGATTTTAGGAAGAACACAAAAAATATGAGGCAAAAATCGGGACATTCTGCAAAAATCTGTTCAGTTGAGAGGTATAATGGTGCTTACTGCAGTATTAAGTTTTCTTTGCATAAACATGTACAAAAGCAAAAATCAACTAGTTTTATGTATTTATTTTTTCCTGTTGTCCAAGTTAGCATGATGCACATGTTAATCATTGGTGTAGCTGAAACACATCAGAAAATGTTTTTTTTTTTTAATCCCATACCTGACACTTTTTTTTTTGTTTGTTTTTGTTCAGTAACATCATTGACAGAAGATCTGCAAGATATTGATTACAAAGGTATAGTAGCCCATTGGATTTTTTAGGTTGTCTTATAACTTCAAAGTCAATGCATTAGACAAGAAGCGATCATTCAGATATATTAGCAATATGATATAGTTCATTACTGATGGCAATTTGTTTTCAGAATTCTTCATGTTATAGGTTTTGCATCATTTTAAGATGCAGATAAAATAAATTGGCCTAATGGTTAAGGTGTTTGCCTTACAAACACAAGGTTTGAATCTCTCAGAGGATAACTGGTTAGGTTTAAAATGGCTCTCAAGGGCAGTTAGCCTAGTACTAACCTATGAACCTGAGCAGTGTTAATGGTGGAAAAGCAAGACGTCAGTGAAGAAACTAATGAGTCAAGATAGGGAATATAAATACTTGTTCTGTAGTAACTCTCAAAATCTACGCCTACTGTGTTTGCTCGGTGTGTCGACTGCAAATCCTTGGCAATACTAAATTTATCTGCTAGTGAACTTGCCTTACTGAGAATGTCATTCCTAAAGTGTTCTTCAGCATGGTTGCGGTGCTCCTTGAATATTTCAATGAGTCTGTTGATGTGTTGTTGAGCCTCTACTATATCAAGTTGAACAGACTGAAACATCTGGGCAACAGGCTCAAGAACTGATGAGAAATTTGCAATAATGAAGAGAAAAATAACAAACGTGTACGAAGAGCAAGCGCTGAGTAACGTATGTGCATTTTGTCTGGTTTCGCCAGCAGTGCTCTTCTGAAGATCAGCCAGTCAAATATTTTCTCAAAGTTCTGACTTAACACATGAATGGATTTATATTTCTCAGTCCATCATGTCTCGCACAGAAGAGGTATATTTGGTGCCAATGCTCATCGTTCTGGACTATCATGGAAAAAATAATCTTCTTGATAACACCAACAGCACTATATTTCAGGAACATTGTTCAGATCATTGACTACAAGGTTTAGTCTGTGAGATGCGCAGTGGATAAAGGCTGTTTTTGGATACTTTTCACGAATCTTTGCCTAACCACCATTCTGGATGCTTGCCATTATGGAGCAGCCGTCATAGCCTGTCTGAGTAATTTTTCCAGGTCTAGATTGCACTTTATGCATTCACTGACAATGACATTTGATACAGACTGTGCATATCTCACAACAATGGGAACAAAAAACGCAAACTCTTCTCGAATACAATCATCATCAACAAACCAAATGCCCAATGACAACTACTCAATGTCTGAGATATCTGCAGTTTCATCTGCCAATACACTAGCCAATACACTAAATCCAACTGCCCTGTTTGCTGCACAATCTCCTTTTGAAGTACGTGTTCGTATTCTGCCAACAGCTCATTTTGCACCCTATGGGATGTGTACCAAGCATTTCCTGCAGCTGTTTCACTGTGCTGTTTCAGTATTGTGTCACCAGCTTCAATAAGAAAATCTAACAAGTAACACAAATTTCCACCAGAGCCTTCTTTTCCACAGAGAGGAATGTCATGGGTTGCACAGTAAATAATGGTAGATACAATTGGTTCCAATTTATTTTGGTTCTTTGCAATTTGATTTGCTACTGCTGCATCTAGCTGTAGAATAACAGCTGTTTCTGGCTTCTGTCATGTTCGTGTATAAGAAAAATTGGAAGCATCTTCAGTAGAACCTTTGTGCCATGATGATTGCATGTGATTTCTTGCAAGACTCATTGAAGGCATTATATTTTGTGCACACACTAGTGATGAAGCTGCCTTGCAACCCACGGTGAAGTGACTATGGAAAAAATACACAAGCAGAGTGGGCCTTTCAAGAGAGGAGAAAATGCAAGCCACGGTGAGTACTGAGACAACCATGGTGTAATGGTTAGCACTCTAGACTTTGAATCCAGTGATCTGAGTTCAAATCTCAGTGGAAGCTCTTGATCTTTCAGTTTGAGGGAGGGTGGCCTAATGGTTAAGGTGTTTGCCTTACAAACACAAGGTGCAGGGTTTGAGTCTCACAAGGGATAATTGGCTAGGCTTAAAATGGCTCGCAAGGGCAGTTAGCTTAGTACTAGCCTATGAACCTATGAATCGGAATATAGTTGTTAATAAATAATGACATGCATTTCAGTTTCAGACTTCATATCATTCAGAAAATGTAATTCTAACACAAATGCTTTTATTCTAGCAACTTTCTAATGTGTCCCTAGTTTTGGGACTTTATCCCCAACATTATAACAGGCTTTGTCCAGATTTCTTGTGTTAACAGATTGAGAGGTACGGTGTGTATGTGTGTCTGTATGTATGTATGTATGTATAAGAAGGAGGAAGCATACCCCTCAGCTGTCCAGGTTTTTGGAGAATGTCCAGATTTTGCCCATATTCCTCATAAAAAGCATTGAAGTTGCTAAATAATGACAGACATTTGAGTTTTAGATGTCATATCCTTTAGAAAAATGCATACTAACATAAATCCTGTTATTCTAGCGATGTTCTAAGTTCATGAGAGCAACATTTATAATCTGCTCCTATTTACTTTAGGCTTTGTCCAGATTTCTTGCACTTAGAGGTTGAGGTGTGTGTTAAAGAGAGTGAAATGCCCTAGAGTTAGCAGGTGGAATTTATTTTCAAGGAATTGTGAGCTTCAAGGGAAGAGTTTTACTGCTGCTCATGCTAAGCCTACTTAAAATGTGCAGCTGTTTTGTTTAGCAAATAGTATCACTACTGTGGTGTAGATTTTTTAAAGCAGCACAGCAGGTAGCACACTTGCATCTTGATACAGAGGGCTGTAGGTTCTACTCCCACAACATGTAGATTTGTATTTTAAGGGGGTGTATGTCCTCCTTTGGATGAGTTGCCCAATAACTATTAACTTGTTTTTCAGCTTGCTACCCCCATTCCCTATTGCAATATACCAGCTTACCATTTTTTTAATACAACATAGGCAATTTATTTTTCAAGGGCAGCAGCCAGTGAATTTGTAGATGAAACACTGAAAAATAAAGTTGTTTTCTAGCAACAACCTCTTCACTGGTTTCAGATCTCTTTAATGTGGAATTATTTAGATGAGTTTTACTTCTGCAAAGATTCTGCAAATTGACTGATATTGGTGGATTGTATGACAGAAGTTTGAGTAGAGTGGCCCTTTATGGTTGAAATGTTCTGAATTGGGCAGGTTGTCATTATTGGTTCATATGATTTGTTTCATTGCTTAAAGGAAAAATGTCCAGAACTATAAATTTAAAACACACTAACAAGTGGTGCTGTATTATACAAGGGATATAATTCAATTATTATATAGTATTATTAATACAGTCAGGAAGGTGAATCAAATAACTTCTGCATGGTTCTAAAAATGTGTGCAAGGAGCCTATGAAAACAGCCCAAAGGTAAACTTACCCTGCCACTGGCCAGATGCATTTTCTTTGAATGCGGGTTTCAATGTTGTTTCGGTGAGTGTGGGTTTCAAAGGCAGAGAAGTTTTAATGCTAGGTCTCTTTTCATTGTAAGACTATTGCTTTGTTTAGGTTTAGTAAATGTCTATCAGTGTTTATGCTATAAAATTTGAAATAAAAGTTGTAAATGAAATCCAAATATCTGTAATCATTGTAGAAGTAAAGCATAAAACAGTATGCACACAGAGATTTGAGCAGTGTCGATGACAAATGGGGAAAAATAGCCAAGTATTGGGACACTGGAATGGCTGCGTGGGCAGGGGTGGGGCTGCAGGGGCAGCAGAGGGGGTGGGGCTGCATGGGCGGGGCTTGGGTTTGAACCCCCCTGCAAAAAATCCCACGGGCTCCCTTGCCTGTGGAATAGGTTTTCCATGGTGCTTGTAGCAGAAATGAATGCAGTGGTCTATCTATTTGGAAATGGTTTCCTTTGAAATAGCCTTCCCCTCTGCCCCTGCAGCAAATGCCACTAGCAGTTGGTCAGATTTTCTTTGAGGTTTAGTCCTGTCCAAGTAAAATCTAAGTTGTCTGTGCACGTCAAAGGAGTGAAGTATCCGTTCCCCTTTGTTCTGTGGATTAGGAAACAAGGTTGGCAAATGAATGGACTGATTAAGGGCCACACATGAAGGAGGGATTGGTCCTGAGGGACACCCTGTCTGCATGAAAGATGATGAAAGGCTCCACTGCCATGAGGGACTGTAATTCAGATACCCTTCTAGCTGAAGTGATTGCTAAAAGGAAAGCTGTTTTCCAAGAAAGGAATTTTAAGTCTGCAGTGGCAGCTGGCTCGAAAGGAGGAAGGGTGAGCTTTTCCAATAGAAAGTTAAGGTTCAAGGTCCCAGGCTGGAGTTGGAGCTCTCCTGGGTGGTCGTAGATTTTTGACCCCTCTGAGGAACTGCTTAAGCAGTGGATGAGAGAAGGGGAGATTCCTTGTTATAATAAGCTGAAATGGCTGAGGCGTGAATTTTGATGGAGGAGAAAGAGAGGCCCTTGTGAAGTATCTCAGTTAAGTATTGTAAAATCCAAGGTAAATTGGGCACTGCTGTGCTCATCCCTTGAAATTGGTTCCAGGCACAGAATCTTTTCCATTTTTCAGCATAAGATTTTCTAGTACTAGGCCGCCTTGCCTCTAAAATGATATCCATCACTGGTTTACTGAGGGATGGTAATGGAGAGATTAGGTAATTAGCCAGGCTGCTAGGTTCAGTGTTTGAAGCTGAGGGTGCATAATCTGGTTCTTCTGCTGAGACAATAGGGTAGGGGTCTGAGGCAGGTGCCATGGGGCCAGTCGTGACACACTGCGCAAGAGGGGGTACCAGTGTTGGTGTGGCCAGTCTGGTGCAATCAAACTTGTCCTTGGTTTGTCTTGTTTGATCTTTAGTAGTACTTTGGAGAGCAGAGGCCGAGGAGGAAATGCATAAACTGATAAGATTTTTCCAGGTGAATGACAGAGCATCCACTTTCCAAGCTTATTTGTGGGGAGTACTTGTGCAAAATTTGTCCAATTGATAGTTCTGGCAGGAGGCAAACAGGTCTATATCTGGGCACCCCCATTTGTTTGTCAACATGTTGAAATCCTTAGTTCCAGTTTCCACTCATGCGGGTCCATGAGGTTTCTGCTTAGTTCGTCTGCCAATGTATTTAGTTTTCCTGGCAGGAATTGAGCCTGTAGATGCACTTGGTAAGCTCAGGGCTGTGTTCCACAATGCCATGGCTAGTCTGCAGAGGGCGTAAGAATGTGTACCCCCCTGCTTGTTTATGTACCACATAACAGCGGTGTTGTCCGTCTTTACCATTAATTGTCCTGGAAGAATGTGGTCCTTGAAGGCTGTCAGAGCATTCTGTACAGCTAACATTTCTTTTTGATTGATATGCAGGTGCATTTGACTTGGGTTCCATTTGCCCTGAATGCAGTTCCCTGCCAGGTGAGCCCTGAATGCATAATCTGATGCATCTGTTCTCAGGGTTTGGGTGACAGGGGGTAGCGTGAATGGCAGTCCCTTGTTTTGGTGGCAGGCCTCTGCCCACCAAAGAAACTCTAGGCGAAGGCAAGGTATGATAGAAATCATTCCTTCTAGATCCTGAGAATGTTGACACCATAGGCTTTTTAGATACCATTGTAGTTTCCTCATATGCAGTCTTGCATATGTAATTAGAAGAATGCAGGAGGTCATGAACCCCAAGGCTTGTAGTATTTACCTTGCAGACAGCAGGGTTTTTGTGGCCACTTGTTTGATGTAGGTTGTCAAATAAATTTGTTTCTCTGGCATGAGGAAAACCATCTGGGAAGTTGTATTCAAGCTTGCTCCTAGGAATATAATTCGTTGACAGGGTGCCAGGTGTGATTTCTTTTCGTTTATGGTGTACCCCAGACAAGTTAGCAGCCTTTGTACAAAGGCCAGATGATTCAAAAGCATGTCCTGGCTTTCTGCCTGAATTAGACAATCGTCCATGTATGAGTATATTTGAATATTTCTTTGCCTGCAAAATGCAATGACTTGAGCTAGGGACTTTGTGAATACCCTGGGCGCAGTATACAAGCCAAAGGGCAGTGCAGAGAACTGGTAGTGATTGTAGCCTGCTTTGAAGCCTAGGTATCTTCTGCAAGACTCCCTGATTGGGTTGTGCGGGTATGCTTCCTTTAAATTGAGTGTTATCATCCAGGCATCTTTTCCTATCATAAGAAGCAACTGGTGAAGAGTCAGCATCTTGAATTTTGGAATCACCAAAAAGGTGTTTAGAGTAGACAGGTCCAGAATAGGCTGTCATGAATTGTCTTATCTGGTTACCAGGAAAAGTCTTGAGTAGAAACCTTGTCCTTTTTCCTCTTCTGGTACAGCTTGAATAGCCTTTATGTTTAAAAGAGAGAGTATTTGCTTTTGAGCCTCTGCCCACTGATTTGGGGGTAGATCTGGCCAACCCTTTGGCATTGGTAATGTGTGGAAGTGAAATATGTATCACTGGGACACTGTTTAAAACCTATTTGTCCTGGGTAATGAGTTCCCAGTTTTTGGCCTGCAGACCAATCTTTCCCCCTAAAGGAGCATTCAGTTGAGAAGTGCTTGGAAGTTTTAAAATCAAGTCATTGAGACAGTTTTCCATAGGGGGAGTCTTACTACTCCCAGATTTGGAAGTGGAAGCCCCCCACTGCTTAGTTTTGTGCGTACCCTGGGACTGAAACCTGGGGTTTCTACTGTGTCTGGGTTTGGATTGAGGAGGCCTGGAAGGGGCCGGAAAGGACCAATTCTTAGAGGTCCAATGCCTACTAAATCTTGGAGGCTGAACTTGTAAGAAATCTTTAACAGTTTGCATAGATTTAGCTTTATCTTCCATCTTTTTAAGAACTTCCTCAGCACTGTTGCCAAACAGGCGGTCCTGATTTAAGGGAGCATCCAACAGTTTAGCTTTAACATGATCAGGCAAAGATTGCTCCTTAAGCCAAGCTTGCCTTCTGAGTACAGACCCAGTGACAGCAGCCCTGCAAGAGGCCTCTAATGAATCAAACCCACATTGCAAAGTATGTTTTCCAACCTGTTCAGCAGAATGAATTAAATCCTGTAATTCTTTATTTTCAGCAGAGTCAGGAATCAACATAATTTTCTGTTTAAGCAATCCAATAATATGTTGTTGATACTTTAACATATGAAACTGACAGTTTAAGGCCCTAATGGCCAAGGTTGCAAAAGTGTAAACCTTCTTACCCCATCTATCCAGTGCCCTGGAGTCTCTATCAGAAGGGGTAGGGGTTTTTGGCAGTAGAAGCCTTAATGCCCTTGGGTCCCTCTGAAATAGTCTCTGGATCCACAATAGGATTTTTAAAAAGGAACTTGTGAGAATCAGGAACCCTGTAATACCGGTCAGGTTTTCTGGGAGCAGGAGGCAAAGAATCAGGGGCCAAACTGGAGTCCGAAAAGGCATCAACAACAATGTCTAGTACAGGAGGAATAGCTAAAGGCCTATGCTGAGGCAGGAGTAAGAAATCCCAAAGCCTCTTTTTTGAATCAGAAAAACCCTGGCTTTCCCAGTGGAAATGCTCCCTTAAGAGTGTACAAGGTTTCACCAAAAGAAAAATCCTCTGGAGGGGAAGCAGAGGGAATATAGTCCTCTGCATCCGAATCCTCATAAGTAGATAAGGGAAAATCCAGATCATCAGAAAAATCAGAATCCTGGTCAGAAGCTTCATAAACAAATTCAGTCCTAGGTCTCTTGGGAGGAGGTGGTCGGTTTCCCCTGATTAAAGTTATAAGGTCTTCATCTTCAGCCATTATCATTTGTTTTTTAGGCATAGAGGCCTGAACATACAGCCTGGGCATAGGTTTCTTAGGCATGGTTCGAGGTTTAGGCCTTGAAGAAAGCGGCGTCGGTTTAATATGCAAGTCCGTAGGCATGAATACACCCAAGGTAGAGACATCCGCAGGTTCCACAGTTGAAGCATCTCGCGGCATACAGGACTCCAAATGGGTCTCAGTAGAGGCCTCTGAATTAGAAGTAGCGGGTATCAGGGGCTGCGAAAGCGCCTCACTGAGTACCGGCGAACTGGCGACTGGCTTAGGAGAAGCGTGGTCGGCAGCTTTGGACCTAGGCACCCTGTTTCTATCTTTATCTTTGCTTTTTTTTGGAATGCCAGTAGTTGGATGGCTTACCGATGACATTTCTGGACAATTGAACCGAGAACCGAAATATTTAGAGGCGAAAATATACCGACGACGGATAGTGCATTGATTAAATAAGGCACAAAACCAACAGCAAGGTACGTCGTGGTCAGGGCCTAGGCGAGGAATACAATACAAGTGAAAATCTTTGTGAGGTATTTGCTTTCCACAAGAAATACAATTATTAACTTTTACTGACATCGGTAAGGAGCAAGAAAACGTTTCCCTGATGGGGTACTTAGCTTTAGTCTGAAACTCGAAAACGAAAATTTCAGGAGTTGGCTGACTGGCACTTACGAACTGCTTCTGCTTTGGGCACTGCACGGCAAGAAAGACTGATGTAAAGGCGTCGGCTGCAAGTTTTATACCCCTGATGATCTGACGTCATGGAAGAAGGGACAGCAACCGATGCAGGACCCAAGACTTTGTTAATCAGGCCGACTGAGGGCTACTGCAAGCAAATAACCCAAATGCGATGACTGCAACAGTGAAACTCGAAGAACATCCTGCTGTTGAGCCTCTGTCCACTGATTTGGGGGTAGGTCTGGCCAACCGTTTGGGGTTGGTAAAGTGTGGAAGTGGAATTTGTATCCTTGGAAAACTATATTTAAAACCCATTTGTCCCGGGTAATGAGTTCCCAGTTTTTTGCATGCAGGGCGAGCTTTCCTCCTAAGGGAGCAGGCAGTTGAGCAGGGCTTGGAAGGGTTAAGGCTAAGTCATTGTGACATTTTTCCATAGGGGGGTGTCTTACTATTTCCAACTTTGGAAGTGGGAGCCCCCCACTGCTTAGGCCTGTGTGTAGCCTGAGACTGTAACCTAGGTAGTCTGCTGTTCCTGGGTTTGGACTGAAAAGGCCTGGAAGAGACTGGAAAGGACCAATTCTTAGAAGGCCAATGCCTACTAAATCTGGGAGACTGTACTTGCAGGAAATCTTTAACAGTTTGCATAGATTTAGCTTTTTCCTCCATCTTTTTGAGGACTTCTGCTTTGTTGCCAAACAGGCTGTCTTGGTTTAAGGGAGCATCCAGTAATTTAGCTTTAACATGACCCTGGCAAGTTTTGCTCCTTAAGCCAAACATGCCTTCCAAGTACAAACCCAGTGACAGCAGCCCTGCAAGATGCTTCTAAAGATTCAAAACCACATTGCAAAGTATGTTTACCAACTTGTTCAGCACAATGCATTAAATCCTGTAATTCTTTATGTTCAGCACAGTCAGGAATCAACATCATTTTCTGTTTACGTAGTCCCAAAATATGCTGCTGATACTTTAACATATGAATCTGGCAATTTAAGGTCCTAATGGCCAAAGTAGCAGAAGTGTATACCTTCTTACCCAATCTGTCCAATGCCCTGGAATCTCTATCAGAGGGGGTAGGGTTTTTGGCAGCAGTAGCCTTAATGCCCTTTGGTCCTTGGGAAGTCTCTGGATCCACAGTAAGATTCTTGAAGAGGAAATTCTGAGATTCAGGTACTCTGTAATACCCGTCAAGTTTTCTGGGAGCTGGAGGTAAAGTGTCTGGGGCCAGGCTAGATTTGAAGAAGGCATCATCTTAAATGTCCAGAACAGGAGGGACAGCTAAAGGCCTGTGTTGAGGGAGGAGTAAGAATTCCCTAAGCCTCTTTTTGGAGTCAGAGTAATCATGGCTTTCCCAGCGGAAATGCTCCCTAGGAGTGTGCAATGTTTCACCAAAAGAAAAATCTTCTGGAGGGGAAGCAGAGGGAATGGAATCCTCTGCATCAGAATCCTCATAGGTAAATAAGGGCAAATCCTGGTAATCAGAAGAAACAGAAATTTCAGAATCCTGATCAGAAGAATCAGAAGGAAAATCAGTTCTAGGACTCAGAGAGGGAAGGCTGGCTTCCCCTAATTAAAGTAATAAGGTCTTCAGCCATTCTAAGCATTTGCTTTTTAGGCATATGGGCCTGACCATGCAGTTTGGACGTCAGTTTTCTAGGCGTGGGTCGAGTTTTATGGCTTGATGAAGAAGATGGCGTTGGTTTAAAATGCAAATCTGTAGGCCTGAATACACCCTCAGAAGCCGGTGCCTGCACAGCAGCTCCGGACTCATCCAAGATAGAGACATCCGCAGGTTCCACAGTCGAAGAAGCATCCTGCGGCATACCAGACTCCGAATGAGTCCCAGTAGAGGCCTGCAAATCTGAAGTAGTGGGCATCAGGGGCTGCAAAAGCACCTCGCTGAGTACCGGCGAACTGGCTATTAGCTTAACGGAAGCGTCGTTGGCAGTTTTGGACCTATGTGGTCTGCCTCTGTCTTTAACCTTACGTTTTTTCGGAATATCGGTAGTCAGATGGCTTACCGAAGCCATTTCTGGATAGTTAAACAGAGTACCAAAATAATTTGCTACGAAAATAGACCGACGGATAGTTCGGGGGTTGAATAAGGCACAAAACCGACAGCAAGGAACGTTGTGGTCTGGGCCTAAGCAAGGAATGCAGTACGCATGAACATCTTTAGGAGGTATTTGCTTTCCACAGGTAAGACAATTGTTACCTTTTACTAACTTTGGTTAAGAGCAAGAAAAAGGATCCCCAACGGGGTACTTAACTTTTTTCAAAGACTTCAATTCTGAAACTTGGAAATGAAAATTTCAGGAGTCGGCCAACCAGCACTTGTGAACTGCTTCTGCTTCGGGCACCGCGCTGCAAGAAAGACTGATGTAATGGCATTGGCTGCATGTTTTATACCCCTGACAACCTGACGTCATGGAAGAAGAAACAGCATCCAACACAGGAATCCAAGACTGATATTCAGGCCGGCTGAGGGCTACCTGCAGGCAGATAACCCAAATGTGATGACTGCAACAGTGAAACATGAAGAACATCTGCTGTCATTTCCCTCACATTAATATGTTTCTTTTGGAGGGAAAGATGCCAGGTCTCTTGTACCATGAGGCACCCTCATGGTCGCCCCCAACCTAGGTCTGATGCATCTGTGTGCATGTGCTGGGCTGGGGTGGGGGAGCTGAAGTGGAAGGCCTGGGTTCATTAGTACTTGTTGAATCCACCACCTTAGCTTTACTTAGAGGCAGGGCAAGAGTGCATTCTGAAACTCCAGAGGGTGATCGTGTTGGGACCACACATTCTTCAAGTATCACTGCAGTTTTCGCATATGCATTCTGGCTAAAGGCAGCATGGGAATGGTGGCTGCCATTAGCCCCAGGTCCCACAAGAATTGTTTTGCAGATATCTGTTGAACTTGCAATAGGTTTTGAAGTCAGTAGAGAACTTTGTCCTGAGGGAGGAATGTCCGCATCAGGTCTGTTCTGATTCTGCAGCCCATAAAGATTTTGTCCTGCTGAGGGATTACGGATGATTTTGGAATGTTCAGGACAAACTCGAGGCTCTGAAGCAGGGAAATGGTGAACTGCCAATGGTTTTGTAGGGTGTCCTCTCTTTCTGCTAGAATGAGGATGTTGTCTAGGTAGGAACAAATTTGGACACCTTTGGTTCTGCAAAAGACTATTGCAGGAGCTAGGCATTTTGGGAATATCCTGGGTGCAGTAGATAAGCCAAAGGGCTAGGCTTTAAATTGAAAGTGTGAGCAGTGCCCGGTGAATTGCAAGTATTTTCTGTGGGAGGGTTTTATGGGGATATGGAGGTAGGCCTCTTTCAGACTGAGTGTGGCCATGAAGGCCTGGGCTGGCAATAGTGGAAGAAGGGTTTTGTAGGGATAACATTCTGAATGATGGAACTTTTAGGAATAGGTTTAGAAAGGACAGAGCTATTATTGGCCTCCAAGGCCATCTTTTTTTGGGGACCAGAAATAATCTTTAGTAAAAGCCTTTTCCTTCCTGACCTGCAGGGACAGGTTCTATAGTTCATAGGTTCAGAAGGTCTAAGATGTAGTTGACTTTTTGGGGGGAATGGAATGCCCTTTATAAACAGTTTTTCCTTGCAAGAAAGGAAATATCCTTTGTGTACTATTGCTAGCACCCAGTGGTCTGAGGTGATGGATTTCCAAAGAGGGGGTAGTGAGAGAGACGGGCTGACAAGGTGGGCAAGGCAGTCAAGCATTGTTGAAGCCCTTTCTGTCCTGAAAGGGTTGTCTTTGACTATGCTGTGAGGCTGCAGGTCTGGAGGTGGTCTGCCTCCTGGTTCATAGGTTGGTACTAGGCTATCGGCCCTAGGGCCTATACAAGCCTAGCCATGACAATTCCCTGGCTATTTCTTCCCACACTATTTACTTCCCTGGTCCCCTGTCTAGCAGGGCGACTGACGTGATCCCCGGGGTGAATTTCCTTTCTCCCATCTAATTGTCAAGGTTCCTTTTGAAGAGGGCCAAGGAGGCACTCTGCTTGATATGTATGGGCAGTCGATTTCAGAGTCTGGGGAGTCTCTGGGTCAGGTACCTATCCCTCCAGCATGTTTTGTTTATTGTGATGACAAGGTTTAGATCCCTGGAGCTTGTGGCTCTGAGGGATTGGGATTTCTTTAAGTGTAGCATGTCCAACAGTTCTGGGTTTGACATGGCCTTGTATGTTAAGCAGAGATAACTTAGTAGACGATAAGCGACAGAGTATAGCTGGAGTTTTTTAAAGCGGTCAGCATAGGGCATCTGCTTTAGGCCTGTGATTCTTTTAGTGAGGTGTTCTGCAGCCTTTCCAGTTCCTGCAGATATTTTGAGGGGTACATACCAAATGGGGCATTGTATTCTATAATGGGTCTAATGAGGGATGAGTACAGTGGGACAATAACCTTTTTTCTGGATGAAAAGCCCTTAGTGATAAGGTGTGCCACATAGAAGGATTTCCTGACTGTTGTAGCAATGTGGTTATTGAAGGTGAGACCACTGTCCACCTGTGCCCCTAAGTCTATCACACTTTTGGTGTTTAGTGTACTGCCACCTATGTGGTAATTCACGAGTACATGTTTTTTCCCAAAAGGGATAACTATACATTTGTTGGCATTGAGCTTGAGCCCATGGCTCTGGCACCAAGTATCTGTTTCTGTAAGGCCCTTTTGTAGAGTATCCACATCATTTGGGGATTCAATAATGGCTCCCAGTTTGCAGTCATCTGCGAACTTTGTTAGCCACAGTCCCTTAGTTTTGGTCTGTACTTCAAAAAAGTAGATGCCAAACAAGAGCGGTCCCAGGACTGAACCCTGAAGTACTCCACTTGTCACTTGTCTGGAGCTGGATTTGGAGTCAGCTACTTTTACAGTGTGGGTTCTGTCAGTAAGCCAGTTGGCAACCCATCGAGTGACGTAGGAATTAATGCACAGCTTAGTAAGTTTATCTATGATTCCAGAGTGGGGGATGGTGTCAAAGGCCTTGGCGCGGTCCAGATAGGCTGTGTGGACTGCCTTACCCTCATCCACGGCTCTGGAGATTGATTTGAAGAAGCCAATCGGGTTCAGGAGACAAGATCGGCCCTTCATGAACCCAAACTGGGTGGGGTCCAGTGTTTGAAGGTTGCCAATATCTTTGTTTATAAGTTCCATGACAATACGTTCCATGGCCTTGTAGATCAGGCTCATCAGACTAATGGGGCGGTAGTTCCCGGGATCCAAGGTGGATCCCCCCTTGTGGAATGGGGTAACTGTAGCTGTGCACCACTCAGTGGGCATGAAGCCTGAGGTGAGGGTATGATTACACATGACACTTAGGCAAGGTGCCAGTTCATTTTGTAGTTCATGTAGTACACATCCCGGGATGTCATCTGGTCCCACGGATGCTGTATTCTTAGCTTTGGAGAGTGCGTTTGTTACCTGTGTGGCCATTATTACCAGAATTTGGCAATCTTCTGGTATTGAGATGGGCTGTTGAGGGGGGTGAAGTTGGCACTAAATCGATCTTTCAGGATATTGGCAATATCCTTGGGATCAGTATATTTAATGCCATTCTATTGTAGCTCAGAGCAGATCTGTGTATTGCCATTTAGATTCTAGACATAGTTATAGAATGCCTTGTGGTTGTTTTTGGAATCTTTGGCATTTTTATTTTCGTAACTAGCTTTGGAGGATTTTACGAGGGATCTCAGCTTCTTACTGAGGCTGGTAAGGGAATTTTTTGCATTGTGGGATTTTCCTCTTTTCTGCAACAGTTTCTTCTTTTTGTTGTAAAGTTTGTTCATGGCAGGGGTCCACCAGATTGGCTTCCTTTTTTTTGGAGGAGAGCATCTTGGTTCTATTTGGAATGGCACGATTCATGCAAGAGTGGATGTGCTCGTACAGTGCCTTAGTGTAGGACTCAGCAGTCGAACTTTCAGTTCCCATCTGCATGGGTGTCATGAAATTTGTCAATTCTGACTTGAGTAGCATGAAGTTGGCTTTGGAGAAGTTTTTTAAGGAGGTTTCCTTACTGGGGAGTGGGGGGTGGGATGTGGATGTTAAGGGTGATTAGCTTATGGTCTGACCTGACCAACGAGGGGGTGACCATAGGTGTGGCGCATCGATTTCCCATGTTGGTAACTACCAGGTCTAGGATACTGGAGCCCCTGGCGGGACTATGGATTAGTTGATCCAGGGAGTTGGAATTTATGAATTCCAAGAACCATTGGGCAAAGGTGTTGGTACACGAGTTTTCCCAGTTAATGGCAGGGTAGTTGAAATCATCCAGTATTAGGATGTTTGGTTGTATCTTAATTTTTTCCAGTATGTTTAGAAAGATGTAGTGAGAATCTTGAGGAATGGTGGGGGATCTATAGCAAGCTACAATTTGGATTGCAGTCTTACCTCGTATTAGTTGCACCTGGAGAATTTCAGACATACTGTGTTGGGCAACTAGCCTGGTGGTGTGAATATCCTTGGTGAATAAGGGCACTCCTCCACCTTTAGTGTTTCATTCCGAGTTTGGTGGCCGAAAAGTGTGGTAAGAGTTGTAGCCTGGTATTGCAGGGATGCTCTCTGGAGCCTTGAACCAGGTCTCAGTTACTGCACAGATATCGCCTATGCCTGGAAGAGGATGGGGTAGCAGAGAAGGTTGTCCTCCTGACAAAGGTAGTCTTAGCAGGATAATTTCTGTAATATTTAGGAATGGGGGACACCAGCAGGTGCTTGATGTCTTGCACTTTTTTATTTTTCTCCTGAAGGTTTTTAAAAAGGTCTGCAGACTGTTTACCGAACAGGAGGTTGCGGTCTAGAGGGGCACATCCAGAATTTTTTACTTGAAATCCTCTGGTAGGGGTTGAATGTGTAGCCAAGAGTATCTGCGGAGAACTGATGCAGAAGCTGCGACCTTGCAGAGGCCTCTGCTCCATCAGAACTGCATCTAATGGAGTGTCTGACCACTTGAGAAGCCAGGGACAGTTTTGATGCTACCTCTGTCTTGCGAGGGCAGTCATGCATGGATGACAGGAGGGTAGAAGCTGGGGATACAAGGTCCAAAGTATATTTTATCATATGGGTTTGGTACATGATAGCTTTGAAGGTTAGGGTGGAAGAGTTATAAACCTTCTTGCCTATCCTGTCTATGTTTTTGCTATCTTTGTTAGTAGGCAAAAGAAACGAAGGACTCAAGTCTTGAGTGCTTGTCAAGCGATAGACTAATCACTGCTGGGTTGGCCAGGGGTGATTTTTACCAGGAATTTTTGTTCAACTGGAACTTTATAGAAATGGTCAGGTCTCTTAGGGGACAGGAGGTTGAGGCTGGGTTTTTTGATGTTAAGACAATGCATCAAGGTAAGCAGGGATAACTGTAGGGATGGCTGAAGGAGAGGGAGTTTCAACTTGAAGTAACTCAAAGTACCTCTTTTGAGTTTCAGTCATTTGGGAATTGTCCCATTTTAAATATTCTTTCATTTTTGTGATGGTCTCCCCAAAGGTGATATCCTCTGGTGGAGAGTCCCCTTCTATGGATTCATCAGAGGAATAATATTAGTGTGGGGTGGCAATTTGAGAAGAAAAAATGGATTCATCTAAAGATGAGGTGCAGGCCTCCTGTTCTTCCCCTTCCTGAGCAATGGAAAGGGGGAGAGAAGCAGCCGAGGTAGGCCATGAAGGCCTGCATCAAGGAGTTGGTGAAGGATTGCCAGTCTAGAACCCCTTCTGTGGGTGGAGGGAGGTGTTTACATTCTGATTCCTTTTCAAAGGGGTAGTCTTAGGAGAAGGCCTGGATAGGAGTAGGGGCTTCAGGTAATGGCCTCCCGGTCAGTCGTCCGGTGGTATCTGGCTCCCTCTCGACATTGGTAGGGACAGACATCAGAGCCATCTCCATGGACGTGCTGGCCATTGCTTCCAAAGCAGCTTCCTCAAGGGGAGTCACCAAAGTAGAGGTCTCTAACGGATGTACCTCAACTCTTAAATTGGAAGCTGGCAAGACGTCCAATGGTGGAGAGGCAGAAGTACTAGGCTTTGGAACCTTGGCCTTTTTCCATGGTGGTTCTGCTGGGGCGGCCAGCTTGGATCCATCCTGAGTGCTGGCTTTTTGAGCCTCTGGTTTTCTAAATCTAGATTTAGGGTAGCCAGAGGGCTTCTAAGGGTCTTAGGTACAAATGACTGACAAATGGGACAAGTGGCATGGTGGAGTTCTCGGCCTAAGCAGAAAACTTAACGGTCGTGCGTATCCTTATGCGTAATCTGGCACCTGCATCGGCATTTACCCTTCTTAGCGAACATCAGCTAACAGTAGGGTACAGCAAACCAAGCTCAAGCAAGAATTAAACAAAATCCCCAATAGGGTACTTAGCTTTAGACATCTTCAAAATAGAGGTGCAAAGCAATCAATGTGAGGGTAGACTGCGGCTGAAAAGTTCTGAGGTCTGTACATGCAGACGTCACATTTAAGGTCCCAGGGTTTATGGCCCTGTGTGTGACGTCTCATGCATTTACAGCAGCCAGGCTTAAGCTTTATATATAGGAGCAGACGTATGGGTCGCCTGAGGCAGGGAATCCCACACTAAGAATACTGCAACATAGGAACAGAAGGACATCCACCATTTTCTTAAGCAGCCTCTCAGTTATGCAAGTGATACAATTACACTGACTTTGGAGGTAAAGCTCTCAGACACAGATCTACAAACAGGTTGTCAGTAACACACTCCACACCTACTGTGGAACAGACACATACGCAGAGGCCCTTAAATACAATATACTCTCACCTCAAAAGCTTCCCATACTCTGCCCCTAAGCAACCTCCTCAGAACACATACAACCACATCTCAATGTCTCAGTCTCTAAGCTCTTAAGGTAAGCTGCCATCCAAACCAATATACTGCTTGCTGGAGACTACTAAGAGACACACAGACACCCCCTCACCAGGCTGAGCAAGGAGAAAGTCACAATCCATTGTCTATTGGGGGCTAGGATCCACCAGATCACACATGAACTCAGGACATTAAACCGCAAGTACCAGTATGACTGTGTCATAGTCCATGTGGGTGTTAATGATCTGAAACCTACCTGCCTGGACTATGCAAAGAGACATGATTTCAGACCGTGTTCCAGGCAGGTATGAAACTATCACTGAGCAGAATTCTATCTTTTCCAAAGATGACACAAAATATAAACAAAAGATGATTAACAAATGGCTTAGTCATTCTAAGGGGGTCCAATATTTGACAGCTTGGGAGGACATAAGCCATGCTGCTTTCTCAGTGATGGTCTGCACCTGTCCTCACTAGGCTTTCAGACACTGGCCAAAACATTATCCACCCCCTACAGTGCCTTTTTTAGGCAATGCTAATCTGAAACCTTCCATCACAGTGAACTCCACGCAAGATAAAGTAAAGGTGCTACCACTCAATGGTAGGAGTCTTAACAAGACGCTCCATGCCCTGGAAGCACTCATCACCCTGGACAGTGTTGACATCTAGTTAATGAGACATGGCTAAAAGCTGTGGAAGGCACCCTGTATTACAAGGCTATAATGCCCTTCACACATTTAGACCAGCTACTGCACAAGAAGGTACAAAAGATGCAAACATTAAGATTGGTCAGACAATGTGCTATGTTTGAGCTACCCCATATCCAAATTACCTTAGGTAAAGTCCAATACCATATCCTTTCTAGCTACAAGTCCCAGTCTATGACCCAGGAGAACCATACCACATACCTGAAAGTGCTGGAGTAACTCAGAAATCAGTTCAGCACCATATTCATGAGTGATTTCAACTTAACCATAATCTGGGATACATACACACAACCATTAACATGCAGGCTCAAAGACTCCTGGATTTTATTAATGCAAACACCATGAACAGCTAGGCTGCACACCTACTAAGGGGGTGCAAATATCCTGATCTGGTACTCAAAAAAATGAGGGAACATTCACCCCCCATGTAACGTCCTGGTCAGATCAGATTATATTTTGAGAGTGGCTGCTTTGTAAAGGATAAACTCCCAGCAAACCCCTGAATCTGTAAGAAGTTTTCCAAGGCTACCTCCCTCCTATCAGCCTATACTGAAGTGATTATATAAACTATGTACAAGCATTACAAGCATGTAACCTGCAAGAAACAACAGTACCAACCTGAAATAAACTCAGGACAAGCTCCAAAACAAGACCCCTTGGTGGACCCCCAGTATAAATAGATTGTATAACAAAAAACAAAACAAACAAAAATAAAACCCTGCTCAAAAATAGGAAGGGCTAAGTACAAAAGAAAACTCCCTCAGTCTTAATCAGCTCAAGCGACTAATCAACTCCACCTGTGTTAAGAGGTGATAAATCCTCCTAGGCTAGAGATAACCATAAGGCATTTTTTTTAGTTATGTAAACAACCTTTAAGGGAATACTCTTAACTAGTAGCAAAATAGAACTTATACCAAACCTGGGGGATATAGCAAACTTGTTGGCTGATAACTTTAACTCCAACTTCACCCCCCATCACCCTCTGTTCCTCCAGGAAATACCCTTTTCCATTTCTCCCCATCACTAAACAGGTATTCATTGCACTCTCCAAAGCTAAAAACTCTGGATCAATGGGCCCTGATATTTAGGAGGCATCTGGGGGTTAATAACTTGAAACATGACCTGTCAGGCCCACTCAAATCTCTAGTAAACAAGAAACTTCTTACCTAGGAAATGAAGGACGGCAACAGTCATTCCTCTACCTAAAGGCACATCAACAGATCCGTAAGTCTTACATGAAAGACTTATCAAGGACCTGATAAAGAGATGGGAAACCTTCAAAAACACTGGACCCATCCCCAGTTCGGTTTCATGGAGGGCAGATCATGCCTACTAAACTTGGTGGACTTCTTAGAAGTCATTTGAGGCAGAGGATGAGGGCAAAATAGTATATTCTGCTGGTAATGGCATTTGACAATCTCGCTCTGGTATTCTACATAAATTGAGGCATAAACCCGTATGTTACCAGATAGACAGCCAAATGGCTCACAGATGGGGCATGAAGTTAGGGTGAGGGAATCCACCATTACCAGTGGCGTCTCACAGGGCTCTGTACTGGGACCTCTCCCATTTGGAATATACTTCTCTGAAGTAAAAGTAAATTTAGAGGGCCTTTGGCTGACCAAATCTGCCGATGACTGCAAGCCAACTGCAATCTTTGAATTCCCCCAAAGATGTAGATATCCTCCAGGAGGGTCTGACACAGACAAAATGGTACCAGAACCATGACCTAATACTCATTGCAAAAAAAATGCATAATTACACCCTTGAGGAATAAGACCACCCCTGCAAATTACAAAATTATAACACTCCCCTAAAAGTAGACCGTGGTAATGGACTTGGGAACTCAAGTTGACTGTAACTTTATCTCTGATCGTGTGTCCATGGTAGCAAAGTAATCATTCTACATGGTGCAACTTGGATCTGGATGCCATTCCCTTACATACAAGATCAGTTTCCATACTCAGCCCTCATTAGGCAGAGTACAATGCACACTTGTGCATATACCTGACCAAGCACCTGCAACACCTGGGGCTGCTAGAAGTTCCTAGTCACTAAAAGAATACCAAGGTGTAAATATGCCCTATGTGGACTGCCTCAAAGCCCCATCCATGTACTCTGTCTCCTACAGACTACTGAGTGGTGATCTATGCCTTCCTTATGAGGCATTCTTCCATCCAGCCCCGATGGCTCTGCTACACATTTGGAAAACAGCACTAGAATTTCCAGATTTTAAAGATCTAAATCTAGTCTGTGACAAAACATGCTGGAGGGACAGATATGTGCCTCAAATATTAGCCCCTTCTCTGGAATAGACTCCCCATTCATGTGAAAAGTACAGTTTTGTACCTACCATAAATGTAGATGTTCGAGGATCCACATTGCTGCAGTCCTAACTATTGGGTAGTCCGCTGTCCCAGTCGGCCCGAATACCAAAGTATATGGCTGACGTCGGTCAAGGCGCATTAGACTGACGTCAGTACGTCAGGGTACTAATGCGCATGACCGACGTCATATCCTCAGTCTTTTCTTGCCCCAGATGTCAGAAGACCCTAAAAAGACAAGGCCAAAACCAAAAACTCCAAACATTCCTGCACCAAAAATGTGTACAATATATACAAAATTACCAGAGTATAACCTCACCTACACAACCACCCCTAAACACAGAGGGGAAGGAGGGAGGGTAAATTGGACTGCAGCAATGTGGATCCTCGAACATCTACATTTATGGTAGGTACAAAACTGTACTATGTTCTTCATTCCACATTGCTGCAGTCCTAACTATTGGGTAGAATCCCAAAGCAGAGGGAAGGGAGGCTGGCAAATCATAAGGAAGCAGGAGCTGACAACATTCCTTGCAAAATAGCTGTGGCAAAACCAGCCCTAGATTTAGAGTAGAGAGGAAGATGATAATGCTTAGAGAAAGTATGCACTGAACTCCAAGTAGCTGCCTCCAAAATATCCTTAGTTGCCACCCCCCTTAGAAATGCTGTTGAAGTGGCAGTAGCCCTAGTGGAATGAGGCCTAATCCCAGCTGGAATCTCCTTGCCATGATGGGAATAACAAAATGCAATGCAAAACCCAATCCACTTAGAAATAGTTTGTTTTGACACAGGCTTGCCCTGAGAACTCAAAGCAAAAGAAACAAACAACTGCTGAGACTGCCTAAAATCCTTAGTCGTGCTTAAATAATAACGCAATTGCCTGTGTACATCTAAAGTGTGCAAAATCTTTTCCCCTTTATTTTGGGGATCTGCATAAAAAGTAGGCAAATGAATAGTTTGGTTTAAAGCCACACTAGAAACCACCTTAGGCATAAAGGAAGGATTAGTACGTAATGATACCCTATCCTTATGAAAAATCAAAAAAGGCTCTACCGCCATAAGGGCCTGCAATTCAGAAACCCTTCTTGCAGAAGTAATGGCCAACAAAAAAGCAGTCTTCCATGACAAGTATTTCAATTCAGCAGTAGCCGCAGTCTCATAAGGTTGTAGAGTAAGTTTCTCCAACACAAAATTGAGATCCCAAGCAGGAGTAGGAGCTCTACGTGGGGGTCTTATATTCTTTGCCCCTCTAAGAAATTGCTTGAACAAAGGATGCGAAAACAATGGTGGGTCACAATCATAGTGAGCTGAAATTGCTGCAGCATGAATCTTAATGGAAGAGAAAGACAAACCTTTGTCCAATAACTCAGTAAGATATTGAAGAGCCACACTCAAATTAGGCTCAGAAATCTCCAAATTGTTTGCTGCACTCCAAAATAAAAATCTCTTCCATTTTTCTGCGTACACTTTCCTTGTACTAGGTCTTCTGGCTTCCAAAATCACATTTAAAACTTGTTGAGGAAGTTGAGACCTGCTGTGTTTCAAAACAGAATATGCCAGGCTGTTAGATGAAGAGAGTGAAGCTTGACATTGAGCAGGTGACCGTCCCTCTGAGACAACAGGTGTGGAATCAAAGGTAAAGGCCACGGAGGCTTCCTTACCAGACTCCTCAGTAATGGGTACCAGTGTTGCCGAGGCCAATCTGGAGCTATTAAAATCATCCTTGGCTTGTCTTGTCTGACCTTTAGGAGCACCTTTGGGAGAAGAGGCAGAGGTGGAAAGGCATACACATGAAGATTTTTCCAACTGAAAGAAAGAGCATCCACTTTCCAAGCTGTGTGATGAAACCTCTTTGTGCAAAACTTTGGCAGCTGGTGGTTTAGTGGAGAAGGGAACAGATCTATGTCTGGAGTTCCCCATGACACTGTCAATTTTCGAAATACATGAAGATCCAGTTTCCACTCGTGGGGATCCATGATTTGTCTGCTTAACACATCTGCTAAGGAGTTCTGTGCTCCCGGCAGAAACCTTGCCTGAAGAGTTAGTTGCAAGCTGAGCGCAGTCTCCCATAAAATCATTGCTTGCCTGCACAACGGGTAAGAATGTGTTCCCCCTTGTTTGTTGATGTACCACATGACAGTTGTGTTGTCTGTTAGAATCAACACCTGCCCTGGAAGAAGTAACTCCTTGAAAGCCATTAATGCAAACTGGACTGCTAACATCTCTTTCATGTTGATATGTAGATGCTGTAGTCTGGCAGGCCACTTGTCTTGTATCCACTTTCCATTTAGATGAGCTCCCCAAGCAATGTCTGAGGCATCTGTCGTTAGAATCTGACTCGCCTCTGGCCGGGTCACAGAGAGTCCCTTGTTTAGGTGACATTCCTGAGCCCACCACAAAAATTCCTTTTGAATGCAAGGTATTATTTGAATGACAGTGTCCAAATCCTGGCAGTGCTGTGTCCATACAATTTGAGATACCATTGCAGCTTCCTCATATGCAGTTTGGCATTGGGAAGCACCAGAATACAAGATGCCATGAACCCTAAGGCTTGAAGGACTGTCCTTGCAGTCAGCCCGGACTGAAGAGATAGTTGATGGAAGTAACTGGAAAGATTCTTTTGTTTGTCCGGGGTTAAAAGGCCATCTGGGCTGCTGTATTCAGTCTCACACCCAGAAAGCACATGTCTTGAGAGGGTACTAGACTGGACTTTATTTCGTTCACAGAATACCCTAGGCATCTTAGCACTGCTATCACATATTCCAAATGCTGTAAAAGGTCTTCCTTTTCTTGAGCCAGAATCAGGCAGTCGTCCAAGTAAGGATAGATTTGGATTCCTTTTATCCTGAAGTAAGCTATCACTGGAGCCAGAACCTTTGTGAATACTCTGGGCGCAGTGGATAAGCCAAAGGGCAATGCAGAGAACTGATAATGAGAATCTCCAGCTCGAAAACGCAGATACTTCCTGCAACTTAGTCTGATAGGCACATGAAGGTAAGCTTCCTTGAGATCTAAAGTTACCATCCAGTGATCTTTGCCCAGCAGAGGTAAAAGCTGTTGTAACGTCAACATTTTGAACTTGGGAATGTCCAGATAAGTGTTGAGGATAGATAAATCCAAAATTGGTCTCCACGTGTTCCCCTTCTTGGTACTAGGAACAGGCGAGTAAAATCCTAGGCCCCTTTCTGGCACAGGAACTGGCTGAATGGCCCCTATTTGGAGCAACAGAGAAATTTGCTTGTGAGCCTCTTTTCTTTGTAGAGGAGGAATGTCTGGCATGCCTTTGAAAGGAGGCAAGGTATGGAAATAAAACCTGTAACCGTGGTGAATGATATCCAAAACCCATCTGTCTTGGGTAATTAAATCCCAATTTTCTTTGAAAAGAGCCAGCCTTCCTCCCAAAGGTGCTGCCAGGCGAGAATGTACTGGCAGCTGAAAAGGCAGGTCATTGGGTCTGTTTACTGAAAGGACTGACCCCTGCCCTCACCAGAAGTCTGAGCAGGTGAACTCCCTGTTCTAGGCCTAAAAGAACCTTGAGCTCTGCCCCTACCACGTCTAGACCTACCCCTAGACTGGGAATCATAAGCAGGATATGTCCATCCCTTAGAAGGCCAATTTCTACTAAACTTCGGAGGCTGCACCTGCAAAAAATCCTCAACAGTTTGCATAGACTTAGCCTTGTCCTCCATTTTCTTTAAAACTGCTTCCACAGGCGAACCAAACAACACATCAGACTGTAAAGGAGCATCCAAAATCCTTGTCTTAACATGCTCAGCTAAATTCTGATCCCTCAACCAGGCGTGCCTACGAAGAACAGAACCAGTGGCAGCCACCCTCGAGGAGGCCTGCACAGCATCAAAACCACACTGCAAGGAATGCTTACCCACCTGTTCAGACACATGAACTAAATCCTGCAACTCTTTACACTCAATACCTTCTGCCAGAGCATCCACCTTAGACTTCAATTGTGAAAGGAGATAATTCTGATATTTTAACATGTGAAACTGACAATTCAACGCCCTCATGGCTAAAGTGGAAGAAGTATACACTTTCTTTCCCCATCTATCCAAAGCCCTTGCCTCTTTATCAGGAGGAACAGGATTTTTAACAACAGAAGCCTTCACACCTTTAGGCCCCTGAGAGACAGTTTCGGGTCTGCCCTAGGACTCTTTAAAAGATACTTATGAGCTTCAGGCACCCTATAGTACCTATCCGGTTTAACTGGGGCAGGAGGCAAAGAATCAGGATTCAGGGAAGCCTCTGCAACATCTTCCACCACATTCAGAACAGGAGGTATAGCTAAAGGCCTATGCTGGGGTAAAACAAGAATTCCCTAAGCCTCTTCCTGGAATCAGAGAAATCTTGACCTTCCCATTTAAAATGCTCCCTCATGGAATGCAGAGTCTCTGAAAATGAAAAATCCTCAGGAGGAGAAGCTGAAGGAGTAGAATCATCCACATCAGAATCAGAATAAGGAGGATACTCCTGCAAGTCTTCAGCCGAAGACTCAGAAGCCTCGAACACTGCTCAAAACTCTCAAACTCAGGTTCCACCCTAGGCCTCTTATCAGGAGGGGCATAGAACCTCTAATCATAGTAATCAAATCCTCTGCCATTTTAAGCATATGTTTCTTAGGCAAAGACCCTGAAGCACTAGGAGAAACCCCCACTGAAGTTAAACTTGGCCTGCCTCTCAAAGAAGCCTTGGAAACAGAAGGGGAGGCTCTAACCACCTTAGGAAGAGAGGGAAGAACAGCCACCTGAGAAGCCCCTTCAGCCTGGCCTACTTCCTGAGAGGACACATCCTGTAACAGTAAAGTCTCTCCTGAGACTCCAAAGAAACTCCTGGCAGAACCTCCGGCTCCACTGAGCCTTCTAAAGAACCGGCGTCCGGGACTGTCGGTTCTTCCACTCTAGGCTTTGCTGCTTTGTCCTTGCGCTTTTGGCGAAGCGGCCGGAGCATCCGGCGGCATTTTATAATTACAACGCTTCCCAAAAACTAACCGGGCACAGTCTAACCTTCTCTTAATAGTGCGTTTGTTAAATCTAGCACAAGAGCGGCATCCAACAACGTCGTGCTCAGGCCCTAAACAAGGTATACACAAAGTATGGTAATCCCTATGAGGTATCTGTTTCCCACAAGAAATACAGTTATTCACTTTTTCTGACATCCGGTTAAATACTGAGGCAAGAAAAAACCAAAATATTCCCCAACGGGGTACTTAGCCAACTTTGATTCGGTCTGAAACTGACTTCAGAAACTTTCAGAACGCCAACCTGCACTCGCAAAACTGCTTCTGCATCGGACCATGCGGCAAAAAAGACTGAGGATATGGCGTCGGTCATGCGCATTAGTACCCTGACGTACTGACGTCAGTCTAATGCGCCTTGACCGACGTCAGCCATATACTTTGGTATTCGGGCCGACTGGGACAGCGGACTACCCAATAGTTAGGACTGCAGCAATGTGGAATGAAGAACATCAGAGTTCTTACCCAACCTACTCAAACACAATTTGGACCAATGGATGGGAAATTGCAAGTTCACCTCTGGTTTGTCACCTATGGCTCTTAACATGGGCAGTTACCCTAAGGCACAGGCATATACCAAAGCCATTCTAGCATGTGGGCATTGATAACTGGGAAAACTGTAGCATGAATGGCTAAGCTTAAAAAGTATCTAGGGCAGTTAGCCTGCTAATCCCCCATGATACAAAAGACACTGAAAAACTTAAACATCTGAACTGCTTACAAATAGGAACATGGAGGATAAGCATCCTTTCAAGTATAGATTTACCATGAACACTACAGAATAGAGAAGAGGTAAAAGGGACTGAAAGGAAAGCATTCTGAACTATGGAACCTTGACCAAAGGGAAAGGTCTAGTACAGAGCTCCAGGATCCTTCCCTCTGGTACAAGAGCAAAAAAAAAAATCATTGAATAAAAGCCTCTGCCCATTGGTTTCACTACTCCTTGTGGAAATGTTTGTTGCAGGAGGAGGCAGGATGAATTTTTTTAATGGACTAGGAATCCACTGAAAGGGGAGGGGGAGGATTCCCACTGCCAACTGTATCCCTGCTGACTTGCATTTAAAATCCATTTGTTACATCTGGTGCTACATGGGATGATGAAGCCTAAGAGATGGCGAGGTTGCCAGCTTGGGGGTCCAATAGCCAAACAGCCATGCTAACTGGAAGGACTGTTCTTAATTTGTTTAACTGGCTTTTCCTATATATTTGGAGCCTCCTTGCCATTGCTTTAAGTCTTATTTGATTGTTCCTTGCTGTTAAGACTGCTTAGTGAAAAAGAACACCAAGAAGGGAATTATTTGCTTTAAGGGTCAAAAAGAATTTATTTAATTAAATTTCAACATCTTCAGGAAGGTTTTGAAAACAGTCGTCCGATATCTGGCTTTGATTGGAAACTTGGAAGAACTGCCGAAACAATTCTACTTAGTTCTGAAGGCCGAATCAACAGCACCATAAGCACACACTACAACATGCTTAGTAAAAGGAAGGAAGGCTGTAACTACTAACCTTTGCTTGCTCACAAAGACAAACAAAAAAAAAACAAGCTTGACAGTTTAAAATTCAGAAGACACTTTTCCCTAACCTGTCAAAAGCTTTTAAATCCTCGTCAGATGGAATGGGATTAGCAACAGTTATCTGTGTAGCAGAAGCAATTTCAGACGCTGAACAATAATAACCAATTGATTTGCTTTACTTGGGAAACAAATACTTAAAACTAACTCTATATACACCTGTCTGACTTCCTGGTGGCAAGAGGTTGACTATCACACAAGGTAACTACAGTGAGGAAGACTGAAGCAGAACAGCTGCAGATTTAGTCATATCCAACTTTAACAAAATCATACAATACATTTTGTGCAATAGGAATTTCAAGTTCAGCACCCACTGAAATATTTCATCTTGGATAGTCTCAGAAAAAGCAAGCAAATGCTACTCAATGTTAAGTCTAAACCTCAAAATGCATTCACTCGAGGCACTCCTTAAAATGGAGAACATAAACATCTGTGCTGTGACAGAGACCTGGTTCAAGGCTCCAGATAGCACTCCTGGATTACCAGGCCATAATTCATTACCACACCTTTCGGCCACCTAACCTGGACCGAAACACTAAAGGCGGAAGCGTGCCCATATTCATTAAGGTTATCCACACCTTCTGGCTAGTTGCTCAACATAATGCATCCAAAATGATCAAACTGCAACTAACACTGGGCAAGACTGTAATCCAGGTTATAGCTTGTTACAAATCCCCTACCATGCCCCAGGATTCCCACTCTTCTTTCAAGATACTGGAAAATATTAAGGTACAACCCAATACCTTAATTATGGGGGACTGCAACTACTCCACCATCAACTGGGAAAACTACTCATGTACCAACTCATTTGCTCAACTTTTTCTGGAATTCATAAATTCCTACGCCTTGGATCCACTTGTCCACACCCCCACCAGGGGCAGCAAAACCCTGGACCTGGTCAATACCAATATGGGTAACTGGTGTTCCACACCAGAGGTCAACTCGCTGGTCAGATCCAACCACAAGCTAAATCACCCTAGACATCCATATCCCACCGCCACCCACCCATTAAGGAAACCACCATCAAAAACTACTCCAAAACCAACTTCATGCTTCTTAAGACAGACATGGCAAACTTCATAACACCCATGCAGACAGTAAATAGAGGTACGACTGCTGAATCGTACACAAATGCACTGTATAAGCACATACAGGAGTGCATGGATCGTGCTATCCCCAACAGAACCAAGATGCTATCCTCCAAAAAAAGGAAGCCAATCTGGTGGTCCCCTGCTATAAAACTCTACAACAGAAGGAAGAAGCTGTTGCAAAAAAGAGTAAAATCCCAAGACTGCAGGAACTCCCTGGTCAGCCTCAGCAACAAGCTGACATCCCTCATAAAATCCTCCAAAGCCAGTTACAAAAATAAAACCGCCACTGATTCCAAAGACAACCACAAAGCATTCTACAGCTATTTCAAGAATCTCAATGGCAACACTCAGATCTGCTCTGAGCAATAGCACAATGGCACTAAATACACAGAACCAACCGATATTGCCAACATCCTGGCAGATAGGTTCAGTGCTAACTTTACCCCCCCCCCACAGGGCCAATCTTAATACCAGAAGAATGTAAAGCCCCTGTAATCACGGGCAAACAAGTAAGGACCACACTCTCCGAAGCCAAGAACACAGCATCTATTGGACCAGACAACATCCCAGGCTGCGTACTGCACGAACTACAGAACGAACTTGCACCCCACCCAAGTACCATGTTCAATCATAGACTCACCTCAGGCTATGTGCCTAGTGAATGGTGCACAGCGACTGTTATCCCATTCCACAAAGAGGGTGCCACCACGGACCCCGGAAACTACCACCCCATTAGCCTGAAGAGCCTGGTCTGCAAAGCCATGGAACGTATCATCTTGGAGCTTATAAACAAAGACATAGGCAATCTCCAGACCCTTGACCCCACTCAGTTTGGGTTTGTAAAAGTTAGATCATGTCTACTAAACCGGATTGATTCTTTGAAGCAGTCACCAGAGTCGTAGACGAGGGCAAGGTAGTGCACACAGCCTATCATTATCTTGCCAAGGCTTTCGATACCAGCCCCCACTCTGGAATTATAGATAAACTCACTAGGCATAAACTCCTAGGTCACAAGATGGGTGGCCAACTGGCTCACTGACAGAACCCGTACAGTAAAAGTAGCCAACTCCAAATCAGACTTCAGACCAGTGACGAGTGGAGTACCACAAGGTTCGGTCCTGGGTCTTCTCCTGTTCGGCATCTACTTCTCTGAAGTGCAGGCCAACACAGAAGGTCTTTGCCTAACAAAGTCCGCAGATGACTGCAAACTGGGAGCCATAACAGACTCACCTAATGATGTCGACATTCTACAAAAGGGCCTCACAGAGAGAGATGCTTGGAGTCAGTCATGGCCTCGAGCTCAAGACAAGCATCGTCATCCCCTTTGGGAAAAACTCGGTACCCATGAACTAACACACGGGTGGTAGCTCACCAAACACCGAAAGTGTGATGAGACCTCGGGACACAGGTGGACAGTAGTCTCATCTTTAATAACTACCACCACAGTAGTCAGAAAATCCTTCTACGTGGCACACCTCATCACAAAAGGGTTCTCCTCTAGAAAAAAGGAGGTCATTGCTCTGCTCTACTCATCCCTCATCAGACCCATTATAAGAATATAATGCCCTATTTGGTATGTATCTCACAAGACACCTACAACAATTGGAAAGGCCATAGAAATACCTCACTAAGAGGATTACCGGCCTCAAACAGATGCCATATGCAGACAGTCTAAAAAACTCCAGCTCTACCCCATCGCATATCGCCTACTCAGAGACAATCTCTGCCTAACATAGAAAGCTATGTCAAACCCAGAGCTGCTGGACATGCTACACTTAAAGAAATCCCAATCTCTCCAAACCACACTCTCCAGGGACCTAAACTTTGTCACCACAACAAACAGAACCTGCTGGAGGGATAGATTCCTGTCCCAGAGACTTCCCATACTCTGGAACAAACTACCCATTCATGTCAAGCAAAGCTCCTCATTGGCCCTCTAAGAAAAATCTTGACGACTGAATGGGAAATAGAAAATTCACCCCGGGGATTACTTCTGCGGCACTGCTCGACAGGGGCACAGGAAAATAATTTTCTTGGTTGGCGAAAGCCAGAGAACCTTTTTGGCTAGGCTTATATAGGCCCCAGGGGCGATAGACTAGTACCTACCTACCTATGAACCTAAAAAGAAAGATCTTCAAGAGAGAAATCTTAAACTATACTTTCTTCTCATTCTGAACTTTTTTAATTCAGAGGAAATTCCTGAAGTACCAACATTCCCCTGCAATGCCTGCTCTGCTGATAAAAGTCAGAAGTGAAAACCTTTCTTGCCTGAAGAAGTAGCAGGCAGAGAAAAGTACAGTTGTGTACACTTACCATAAATGTAGATGTTAGAGTGTATTTCCTGTTGCAATCATCACATTTGGATTATAGCCATCGGCCGGTCTGAATACCAGAGGCTTAATATTTCTGCGTTGGATACAGTTGTTTCAGGACTGACGTCAGGTCATCAGTAGTATAAAGTAAGGCAGCCAATGCCATTACATCAGTTTTTCTTGCCCTGTCAGGAGCCCCCAAAGTGGGAGCCAGGATATGGTGGATGAATCCCACCAGTAGAAAAGAAATACCAAAAACTTCCTTGTAAGGGGAGAGAGAGAGAGAAGAAGAGAGAGAGATGGAGGGAGCTATCCAGGGCTGCAACAATGAATACACTCGAACATCTACATTTATACATGTACACAACTGTACTATGTTCTTCATGTTTCACTGTTGCAGTCATCACATTTGGGTTGATTCCCAAAGCTGAGGAAAAGGGTGGAGGCAGTCAAGGAGACTAGGGGCTAGCTAGGATGCCCTGCAAGACTGCAGTAGCAAAGCCTGCCCTGTATTTGGAGAAGATAGGCAGGTGGTAATACTTGGTGAAGGTGTGAGCAGATGTCCATGTGGCAGCCTCCAGGATGCCCCTGGTGGGGACTCCTCTGAGGAAAGCTGCAGAGGTGGAATGAGTCCTGACCACCTTAGGGAAGGTTTTCCATGTTGCATGTAACAGAAATGGATGCAATGTGCTATCCATTTGGAAATGGTTTGTTTGGATATGGCTTTGCCCTCTGCCCCTGCAGCAAAGCTGACTAGCAATCGATCTGTCTTTCTGAATGCTTTAGTCCTGTCTAGATAAATCTGAGCTGTCTGTGCACATCTAGAGTGTGCAGGATCCTTTCCGCCTTGTTTTGTCGGTTAGGGAAAAGGGTGGGCAAATAAATGGACTGGATGAGAGCCACACTGGACACCAATTTTGGCATGGGGGATGGGTTAGTCCTGAGGGACACCCTGTCAGCATGGAAGATGATGAAGGGCTCTACAGCTATGAGTGCTTGTAGCTTGGATACTCTTCTGGCTGAAATGATGACCAGAAGCAAGGCTGTCTTCCAGGAGAGAAACTTTAACTCTGCTGAAGATGCTGGTTCAAAGGGGGGCAGGGTGAGCTTTTCCAAAACAAACTTTAGGTCCCAAGCTGGAGTAGGTGCTCTTCTGGGTGGCCTCAAGTTGCTAGCCCCAATTAGGAACTGTTTGATCAGAGGGTGTGAGAAAAGTGGGTGCTCAGTGTTGAAATGAGCAGAGATAGCAGAGGCATGAACTTTAATAGAGGAAAAGGAGAGACCACTGTGTAGCAGGTCAGCTAGGTAATCCAGGTTGACAGGTAGGAAGGGCTATGCCGTATCAGCTCCCTTAGCCTGAATTCAGGTGCAGAACCTTTTCCATTTGCCAGCATAAGACTTTATAGTGTTAGAGCGTTCAGCCTCATGTATAACATCTTGAACCTGTTCACTGAGATTGTCAGCATTATCAGTGAATAAGCCAGGCTGCCAAATTGAGGGTTTGCAGTTGGGGATGCATGAATTCTCCTTCCCTCTGGGTCAGGAGGGAAGGGGTCTGAGGGAGATGCCATGGTGGCAGTGGGGACAGGCTGCGCAGCAGTGGTTACCAGTGCTGGCGAGGCCAGTCTGGAGTAATCAGAATTGTCCTTGGTTTTTCCTCCGTTATTTTGAGCAGTACCCTGGTAATGAGAGGAAGTGGGGGAAATGCATAGACTGAGAGGTTCACCCAGGGGAATGATAGGGCATCCACTTTCCAGGCCCTGCAGTGAGTCTCCCTGGTGCAGAACTTGGTGAGCTGATGGTTGGAGTGGGAAGCAGAGGGGTCAACCTTTGGGGTGCCCAATATCCGAGTTATTAGGGTGAAGGTTCTTAGGTTTAGCTGCCACTTGTGTGGGTCCAGAAGATTTCAGCTTAAGCTGTCTGCCAGAGAGTTTAGAGAGCCTGGCATGCATTGTGCTAACAGGTGTAGTTGCATGGCTAAGGCTGTGTGCCAAAGGGTCATAGTCAGCCTGCATAGAGAGTAGGAGTGATTCCCTCCCTGCTTGTTGATACACCACATCACAGTGGTGTTGTCCGTTTTGATCAGGAGAACCCCTGGGGAGAGAAGGGGCCTGGAAGCTTTCAATGTGTGCTGGACAGCTAACATCTCTTTTTGGTTGATGTGCAAATGCATTTGCTGTGTTGGCTCTGTATGCACCTGCCATCCAGGTGTGCACCCCAGGCATAGTGTAATGCATCTGAGGTAAAGGTCTGGGTGGCGGGGGGGGGGGGTAGTCCCTTGTTGTGTTAGCATGCCCCACCAAAGAAAATCTTTCCTTAGGCAAGGTATCATTGGTATAAGTTTCCATGCTTTTTAGGTACCATTGAAGTTTCCTCGTATGCAGTCTGGCATATGGAATGAGTAGAATGCAAGATGCCAGGAACCCCAGAGCTTGCAGGATTTTCCATGCAGATAACTGGGGTCTGGTGGCTAGTTGAGAGAAGTAGGCTGTCAGGTAAGTTTGCTTTTCTGGTGTAAGGAATGCCATCTGGGATGCTGTGTCCAGGCTTGCTCACAGGAATATAATCCTTTGGGTGGGTACTAGTTTAGGTTTCTTTTTGTTGACAGTGTACACTAGGGAGGTCAGTAGCGACTTTACAAACGCCAGGTGCTTGAGCAGCTTTTCCTGTTTGCCTGAATTATGCAGTCGTCCAAGTATGGGTAAATTTGTATATTTCTTTGTCTGCAAAAAGTAATGGCAGGGGCCAGACATTTTGTGAAAACTCTGGGAGCAATACGATAAGCCAAAGGGAAGTGCTAGAGAAATGAAACTGCAGAGATCCTTCCCTGAAACGTAGATATTTCCTGCATGATTCCCCGATAGGAATGTGAAGGTAGGCCTCTTTTAGGTCTAGGGTGGCTAGCCAAACATTCTTGGAGAGGATAGGTAGTAGTTGCTGGAGGGTGAGCATTTTGAATTTTGGTATCACCAGGAAAGTGTTTAGAATGGATACAATGAGGATGGGGTGCCAGGTGCCCCCTTTTCTGGGTACCAGGAAAAGTCTGGAGTAGAAACCTTGACCTATCTGTTCTGCAGGAAAGTGCTCTATTTCCCTCATAGAGAGCAGGGAAAGAACTTGCTTTTTGACCTCTGCCCACTGGTTTGGAGGAAGATCTGGGAACCCTTTTGGGGTTGGGAGTGTGTAAAGAAAATTTGCATCCCTGGCACACTATTTTGAGGACCCAGTGGTCGTTGGTAATGGTGGCCCAGGTGCTTGAGTGGAAGGAGAATTTTACTCCTAGGGGCAAGTGCAGGTGGGCAGAGGGAGGGGGTGGTGGTTGAGTCATTATGAGTTCTTACCATGAGGGGATGGGCTTTGCACTCCCTGGTTTTGCAGTGGAGGAACTCAATTGCTTTGATCTCTGCATTCCCTGTGACTGCTGTCTGGAAGGTCTGGGCTGAAGTGACCTGGAGGGGGCAGGAAAGGATCAGTGCTTAGAGGGGCAATGCCTACTGAACCTGAGTGGCTGAACCTGTAGGAAATCCTTAACTGTCTGCATAGATTTATCTTTTTCTTCCATCTTTTTTAAGACCTCTGCCTTGGTGCCAAATAAGTTGTCTTTGTGCAAGGGTGCATCCAATAATTTAGATTTGACATGGTCTGGCAAGGGCTGTTCCTTAAGTCAAGCATGTCTTCTAAGGGCAGAACAAATGACTGCTGCCCTGCAAGAAGGTTCTAGGGCGTCAAAACCACAGTGTAAGGTGTGCTTAGTTACTTGACTTACAGAATGCATTAACTCTTGTAACTATTTTCTGCACAAGCAGGAAAGGATTTTTTTTGTTTGAAGAGTTCCATGGTATGTTGCTGAAATTTTTGCATTTGGAAAGTACAGTTGTGTACACTTATCATAAATGTAGATGTTCGAGTATATTCACTGTTGCAGTCATTACATTTGGGTAATCTGCTGGCAGGTTACCCTCAGTCAGCCTGAATTCCAAAGTCTTGGGTCCTGCGTCAGTTGCTGTCTCCTCTTCCATGATGTCAGGTCATCAGGGGTATAAAACATGCCGCCGACGCAATTTTCTTTAGTTTTTCTTGCCCCAGATGTCAGATGCCCCCAAAAAGGTAACAAAATTATGTATATATAAATACATGCATCAATATAAACTTTACCTTCATCTACAAGCAAGTACACCACATAAGTTGTAGAAGATAGAGAAGGAAAGATAAACTCCAGAATGAAAGGGGGATGGTGGGAGGGTAACCTGGACTGCAGCTGTGAATACACTCGAACATCGACATTTATGGTAAGTGTACACAACTGTACTATGTTCTTCGTGTTTCACTGTTGCAGTCATTACATTTGGGGAGAATCCCAAAGCTATGGTTGGATGGCTGGAGCTAAACAGCATTAGGTGTGGCTAATAAGGCCATGCAGAACTGCAGTGGCAAAGCCCGCCCTGGACTTAGAGGAGAGAGGTAAATGATAATGCTTTGTAAAGATGTGAACAGAACTCCAAGTAGCAGCCTCTAGAATGTCTTTGGTTGGTACTCCTCTGAGAAAGGCTGCTGAAGTAGCTGGAGCTCTAGTGGAATGAGACCTAATGCCCTTGGGCACAGTTTTACCATGGTGTAAGTAGCAGAAATGAATGCAGTGGCTTATCCACTTTGAAACAGTCTGCTTTGAAATAGCCTTTCCTTTTGATCCTGCTGCATATGTCACTAGTAATTGCTCAGTTTTTCTTAGAGCTTTAGTCCTGCTCAAGTAGAATCTTAGCTGTCTGTGCACGTCCAAGGAATGCAGAATTCTTTCCCCCTTGTTCTGTGGATTTGGATAAAAGGTTGACAGATGAATGGTCTGGTTAAGAGCCACACTGGAAACCACCTTAGGCATAAATGTAGGATTTGTCCTCAGAGACACCCTGTCTGGGTAAAATATGATAAAGGGCTCTACAGCCATGAGGGCCTGTAGCTCTGAAACTCTTCTTGCTGAAGTAATTGCTAGTAGCAGAGCTGTTTTCCAAGATAAGAACTTTATATCAGCGGTAGCAGCTGGTTCAAATGGAGGCAGGGTGAGCTTTTCCAACACATAATTGAGATCCCATGCAGGTATTGGTGATCTTCTAGGAGGCCTTAAATTTTTGGCTCCTCTAAGATACTGCTTTAGTAAAGGATGAGAAAAGATTGGTGGCTCTGTATTGTAATGAGCTGAAATGGCAGAGGCATGAATTTTAATTGATGAAAAAGATAGGCCCTTGTCAAGCATCTCAGTTAAATATTGTAATATCTGAGGAATATTTGGTTCTGCTGTATCAGTTCCTTGTGCTTGATTCCAAGCACAGAATCTCTTCCATTTCTCAGCATAAGATTTTCTAGTACTAGGCCTTCTGGCTTCCAAAATGACATCCATCACAGCTTGACAGAGGTGTTGCTGGTATAACTACATGCTCAGCCATGCTGCCAGGTTCAGTGTCTGGAGTTGATTGTTTTGCAGGGACAGTATTTAAGTCTTTGAGGTAAGGTCCAAGCTGGGTATTGAGACAAGTTCCTTAGGATTGGGTACCAGTACTGGCGGGGCCAGTCAGGGGCAATTAGTATCATCTTTGGTTTCTCTTGTCTGACTTTTAGGAGGACCTTGGGAAGAAGAGGCAGAGGAGGAAATGCGTAAACTGATAGGTTTTTCTAACTGAAGGATAGGGCGTCCACTTTCCATGCTTGTCTGTGATAAGTCCTTGTGCAGAATCTTTTCAATTGGTAATTTTGAGGAGGCAAATAGATCTATGTCTGGGCTCCCCCATTTCTTTGTTATCATGCTGAAGACTTGTGGATCTAGTTTCCACTCGTGAGGATCCATAAGGTTTCTGCTTAAATCATCTACCAGAGTATTTTGCTTTCCTGGCAGGAATTGAGCTTGAAGATGTACTTGGAAAGTCAAAGCTGTGTCCCATAGTGTCATGGCTAATCTGCAAAGGGGGTATGAGTGTGTGCCACCCTGCTTGTTTATATACCACATGACTGTGGTGTTGTCTGTCTATCAGTAATTATCCTGGATAAAGCAAGTCCTTTGAAGGCTGTTAGGGCATTTTGAACAGCTAGCATCTCTTTCTAGTTGATATGTAGATGCATTTGTTTTGGGGTCCATATGCCCTGAATGCATCTTCTTGCCATGTGGGCCCCCCAGGCAGAATCCGATGCTTCCATTGTTAAGGTCTGGCTGGCAGGGGGTAAAGTGAAGGTCAGTCCCATGTTTTGGTGACATGCCTTTGCCCACCACAGAAACTCCTGTTGTAGGCAGGGAATGAGAGGAATCATTGTTTCTAGACTGTGACAATGTTGACTCCATAAACTTTTTAGGTACCATTGCAGTTTCCTCATATGCAGTCTTGCATACGGAATCAGTAGGATGCAGGATGCCATGAAGCCCAAAGCCTGCAGTATTTGTCTTGCAGATAACTGGGTTTTTGTTGCCATCAGTTTGAAGTAAGTAGTCAGTTGCCTTTGCTTGTCTGGGGTGAGGTAAGCCATCTGGGCAGTTGTACTCCAGCTTGTACCCAGGAATGTTATCTTTTGAGTGGGTACCAGTTGTGATTTATTTTCGTTTATTGTGTACCCTAGGCATGTTAGAAGCCTTTTCACAAACGCCGGGTTTTGAAGAAGAATGTCCTTGTTCTCTGCTTGAATGAGACAAGTCATCCAAGTAAGGATATATTTGAATACTTCTTTGTCTGCAAAATGCTATTACTGGTGCCAGGCATTTTGAAAAAACCCTGGGCGCAGTAGATAAGCCAAAGGGCAGTGCAGAGAATTGGTAATGCATTAATCCAGTCTTGAATCTGAGGTATCTTCTGCACAATTATCTTATTGGGACATGCAGATATGCCTCTTTTAGGTCTAATGTCACCAGCCAAGCATTCTTGCCCAGCATGGGCAGAAGTTGCTACAAAATCAGCATTTTGAATTTTGGAATGTCCAGGTATGTGTTCAAAATCGATAAATCCAGTATTGGCCGCCAGGCCTTGTCCTTTCTGGGTACCAAGAACAGTCTTGAGTAAAAACCTTGTCCTTTTTCCTGTTCTGGTACTTACTGAATGGCCCCCATATCCATGAGGAACGTAACCTGTTTCTGTGCCTCTGCCCATTGATTTTTTGGCAGATCTGGCCAACCGTTTGCCATTGGCAGAGCATGGAAATGGAATCTGTATCCCTGTGATATTATGTTTAGCACCCACTTGTCCTGAGTTATTAACTGCCAATTTTGAGCAAAAAGTGCTAATTTTCCCCCTAAGGGTGCTGCCAAAAGATAAGTGTTTGGTGCAGGTAGAGGGAAGTCATTTGGACTGTTTTCTGTAGGTTTGCACTTTATCTCCTCCAGATTTGGAGGTAGAAGCGCCCCATTGCTTTGACCTGTATGAATCTTGCGCCTGGTATCTGGAACCCTTAGGGCGTCTGGATTTGTCCCTTTGAGCTCTGTCGACACAGGAAAGGACACATTTTTTGTAGGCCAGTGTCTACTGAATCTTGGTGGCTGCACTTGTAAGAAGTCTTTTACAGTTTGCATAGACTTTGCTTTCTCTTCCATTTTCTTTAAAACCTCTTCTGCCTTAATTCCAAACATCATGCTGTAAAGGTGCATCTTACAATTTACATTTAACATGATCAGGCAAATTCTGTTCCTTTAGCCAGGCATGCCTCCTAATCACAGATCCAGTAACTGCGGCCCTGCAGGAGGCCTCTAAGGAATCAAAACCACATTGCAAAAGTATGCTTTCCAACCTGTTCAGCTGCATGCAATAATTCCTGCATTTCTTTATTTTCTGCACATTCAGAAATAAACATAATTTTCTGTTTTAGCAATCCCATAACATGTTGTTGATACTTGAACATATGAAATTGACAGTTTAATGCCCTTATTGCCAAGGTAGCAGATGTATAAACCTTTTATCCCTATCTATCCAGCGCTCTTGAATCTCTGTCAGAGGGGGTAGGGTTTTTTGCCATTGAGGCCTTAACTCCCTTTGGATCCTGTGAAATAGTTTCAGGATCAGCAGCAGGGTTTCTAAATAAGAATTTATGTGAGTCAGGGACCCTGTAATATCTGTCAGGCTTGCTGGGAGCCGGAGGTAAGGAGTCAGAGGTCAAGCTTGACTCTGAAAACACATCATCCACAATGTCTAAAACGGGGTATGGCTAAAGGCCTGTGCTGAGGGAGAAGGAGGAAATCCCTGAGCCTCTTTTTTGATTCTGAGAAATCTTGACTCTCCCATTGAAAATGCTCCCTCAAAGTATGCAAAGTTTCTCCAAATGAATAATCCTCAGGAGGTGATGCAGATGGTATAGACTCCTCTGCATCTGAATCCTCATAGGGAGGTATAGATAATTCATAATCAGAAGAAATAGAAACCTGATCTGAAGATTCATAATCAGTGTCTTGCCTATGCCTTTTATCTGGGGGGGATGGGTACCCCCGATTAAGATAATAAGGTCTTCAGCCATTTTGATAATCTGTTTTTTAGGCATAGAGGCCTGTGCACGTGGCTCATGCGTCGTTTGTTTAGTTTTAGAAGTTGCTTTTGTCTGTTTTTACAGCTGTCGTTGGTTTGATATACAAATGTTGAGGTCTGAATACACCCTCGGAAGCCGATGCCTGCTCAGCGGCTCCAGACCCATCCAGGGGAGATACATCCGTTGGCCCAATACCTTGAGTATCTCACGGCATGCCAGACTCCACATGGGTGTCGGTAGAGGCCTGCGACTAGAAAGTAGCGGGTATCAGGGGCTACGAAAGCGCCTCACTGAGTACTGACAACTGGCTTAGGAGAAGCTTCGTCTGTTTTGGATTTTGACTATCTTTCTCTGTCCTTTTCTTTGTGTTTTTTTATGTACTCCGGTAGTCGGATTACTATCCGATGACATTTCTGGGTAGTTAAATCGTTTCCAAAACATTCAGAGGCAAAAATATACCGACGCTTAATAGTGCGTTGGTTAAATCTAGCACAAAACCGACAGCCAGGCACGTTGTGATCAGGGCCTAGGCAAGGAATACAGTATAAATGGAAATCCTTATGAGGTATTTGCTTCCCACAAGTAATACAATTATTAACTTTTTCTGACAACGGAATGGAGCAAGAAAAAAAGTTTCCCCAATGGGGTACTTAACTTTAGTGAAGACTTCGGTTCTGAAACTCAAACTAGAATATTTCAGTAGTCGGCGGACCGGCACTTGTGAAATGCTTCTTCTTCGGGCACCGCGCAGCAAAAAACACTACAGAAAATGGCGTCTGCTTCCTGTTTTATACCCCTGACGTCATGGAAGAGGAGACAGCAACCGACGCAGGACCCAAGACTTTGGAATTCAGGCTGACTGAGGGCAACCTGCCAGCAGATTACCCAAATGTAATGACTGCAACAGTGAAACACGAAGAATATCTGACAATTCAGTGCTCTGATAAGAGTAGCAGAGGTGTACACTTTTTATTACCCCATCTTTCTAGTGCTCGGGAATCCCCATCTGAGGGGGTGGGATTCTTAGTAGAAGTTGCTTTAATTCCTTTAGACCCTTGAGAAATAACCTCAGGGTCAGCAGCAGGATTTTTGAAAAGATGTGCGAGTCAGGGACTCTTAATACCGGTCAGGTTTTCTGGGAGCAGGAGGGAGAGTGTCAGGAATCAAACTAGATTCCATGAAAACATCATCCACAACATCCAGGACAGGGGGAATGGCCAGGGGTCTGTGCTGTGGAAGATCTAAGAATTCTCTGAGTCTCTTTTTAGACTGAGGGTGGTCCTGACATTCCCATTGGAAATGCTCCCTTAAAGTATGAAGGGTTTCCCCAAAGGAAAAGTTCTTGGGTGGAGAGGCTGAAGGAATGGATTGCTCTGCATCAGAATCCTCATAGGCAGAGAGGGGTTGCATGTCTTCATATTCAAATGCATCAGTCATCAGAGTCCTGTTCAGATAAAACTACTGGGGACAGATCTCTCTTTTGGAAAGGGTAGCTTGGCTTCCCCCGATCAGCATAATAAGGTCTTCCACCATTTTAAGCATTTGAGACTGAGGCAAGAAAGCAGGTCTCAGAGATTAGGTCGTCGGTTTCTTGTGCATGGTTCGTAGCCTGGGACTTAGAAACTCTGTAGTTTTTGAAAGAACAGTAGATGCGAAAGAAGTAGTCAGCTTGTGTTGAGAATCGGTAGTGCGAAGTACTTCCTCAGAAGCTGGTGCCTGCTCAGCGGCTCTAGACCCATCCAAGGTAGACAAATGCAGGATCCTTAGTCAAAAAAGAGTTTTGCGGCACACCGGAATCCGAAAGGGTCTTGGTAGCGGCCTGCAAATCCACAGAAGTGGGCATCAGGGGGCTGCGAAAGCTCCTCATCGAGGTACTGGAGAAATGACTAACTTAACGGAAGCATCATTGGTAGGTTTGGACCTGTGCAGTCTGTCTCTCCTTACGTTTTTTCAGAAGATCTGCTGTCGGATGGCTTACATAGCCATATCAGAATTTGAGGACTGTAAGCGAAAATATCTAGCTACAATAAGGGCCTGACGACGTATAGCTCTGGCATTACACAAAGCACAAAAGAGACAGCGAGGGGTATCGTGGTCTGGGCCAAAGCAAGTAATGCAGTAAGAATGAAAGTCTCGGTGTGGTATTTGCTTTCCACAGGCGAGAGAATTAACTTTTTCTGACATTGGTTAGAGCAAGAAAAAACAACCCCCAACGGGGTACTTAGCTTTAGAAGACTTCAGCTTCAATTCAGAAGACGAAACTCAGGTAGCGGCCGAAGCGACAGCAACCAATGCAGAAACACTAAGCCTCTGGTATATATATATATATATATATATATATATATATATATATATATATATATATATATATATATATATCCCTGGCTGAGGGCTACTATGGCAGGGATAACCAAAATGTGATGTGAAACACGAAGAACATCAGTAGAAAGGAGGTTAGAAAATCTTCCCTGTCCACAGAAATAATGCATTCACCTTTTCTAGGCCTCTACCTTGAAAATAACCAACCCACGGTAGGTAAACACCAGAGATAGCTCCACAGGGCCCGATGAAGGAGCACATTAAGATTGCAAAAAGGACTGACTAAACTCTGGCCTGAGCCTTTACAAAAAAGTTCTCATAGTTCAAACACATGGTTCATAAGTAGCTACTATGCAAGCTGCCCTTGTGGACCATTTGAAGCCTAGCCATTTTCCCTTTCAGAGGTGTGAATCAAATTCATCATCACTAGAACCATTATCTGTTACTACAAAACAATGAATATTCTTTACAGTGGGTGCATTCAATCATTTCTAGGTTTTAAACTGATTTTCTAAGCCACAGAAAAGTACAGTTGTGTACACTTACCATAAATGTAGATGTTCAAGTATATTCACTGTTGCAGTCATCACATTTGGGTTATCTGCTTGAAGTAGCCCTCAGTCGGCCGGATTAACAAAGTCTTGGGTCCTGCATCGGTTGCTGTCTCTTCTTTCGTGATGTCAAGTCGTCAGGGGTATAAAACATGCAGCCGATGCCATTACATCAGTTTTTCTTGCCCCTGATGTCAGGTGCCCCCTTAATGGGAAGCAATAAAACTTATGTATACATACATACATACATACATACAAGGACATACCTCAAATAAAAAAGCAAATACACCAAAAATCTTTTAAGCATAGTAAAGGAGAGTAGAGGTACAGCCAAAGAAATCAGGGGGCTGGAGGGAGGGCAACCAGGGCTGCAACAGTGAATACACTCGAACATCTACATTTATAGTAAGTGTAAACAATTGTACTATATTCTTCGTGTTTCACTGTTGTGGTCATCACATTTGGGTACAGTCCCAAAGCTAAGGATGGGAGGAGGAATTTAGTTAGCATTAGGACCAGCTATAAGACCCTGCAAGACAAAGAATACTTGGTGAAGGTATGCAGAGTACTCCAGGTAGCAACTTCTAGGATGTCCTTGGTAGGAACACCTCGGAGAAAGGCTGTAGAGGTAGATGCAGCCCTGGTTGAATGGGATCTGATCCCCAGTGGGATAGGCATTCCATGGTGCTTATAGCAGAAATTAATGCAATGGCCTATCCATTTAGAAATGGTTTGCTTTGAGATAGCCTTCCCATCTGCCCCTGCAGCAAATGCCACCAGCAGTTGTTCAGATTTCCTTTGAGGTTTAGTCCTGTCCAAGTAAAATCTAAGTTGTCTGTGCACCTCTAAGGAGTGCAGTATTCATTCCCCTTTGTTCTGTGGATTAGGAAAGAAGGTTGGCAAATGAATGGACTGTTCGAGAGCCACACTGGATACCACCTTGAGCATGAAGGAGAGATTGGTTCTGAAGGACACCCTGTCCACATGAATGATGACGAAAGGCTCCACTGCCATAAGGGCCTGTAATTCAGATACCCTTCTTGCTGAAGTGACTGCTAAAAAGAAGAGCTGTTTTCCAAGAAAGGAATTTTAAATCTGCACTAACAGCTGCCTCAAAGGGAGGCAGACTGAGTTTCTCCAATACAAAATTAAGGTCAAGTTTTCCAGCATAAGACTTTCTAGTACTAGGCTTTCTGGCTTCCAGAATGACATACATCACAGCTTTACTGAGAGGTGTTTTTTGTATGACTACATTATCTGCCATGCTGCCAAGTTTAATGTCCTGAGTTGGCTGTGCATGATCTGATTGTTTTGCTGGGACAGTAGTCAAGGTATCTGAGGTAAGGTCCAAGCTGGGTATAGAGATAAGTTTCTTAGTATTGGATACCAGTACTGGCGTGGCCAGTCTGGGGCAATCAGTATCATCTTTGGCTTCTCCTGTCTGACCTTTAGGAGCACCTTGGGGAGGAGAGGCAGTGGAGGAAAGGCATATACTGATAGGGCGTCCACTTTCCATGCTTGTCTGTGATACGTCCTTGTGCAGAATCTTTTTAGTTGGTAATTGAGAGAGGAGGCAAATAGATCTATGTCCGGGCATCCCCATTTCCTTGTTATCATGCTGAAGACTTGTGGATCCAGCTTCCACTCATGGGGATCCATGAGGTTTCTGCTTAGTTCATCTGCTAGAGTATTTTCCTTTCCTGGCAGGAATTGTGCCTGCAGATGTACTTGATAAGTCAAAGCTGTGTCCCACAAGGTCATGGCTAGTCTGCAAGGGGGTAAGAATGTGTGCCCCCCCTGCTTGTTTATATACCACATGACCGTGGTGTTGTCTGTCTTTATCAGTAGTTGTTCTGGATGAAGTAGGTCCTTGAAGGCTGTCAGGGCATTTTAAACAGCTAACATCTCTTTTTGATTGATATGTAGATGCATTTGGTTTGAGGACCATGTGCCCTGAATACATCTTCCTGCCATGTGGGCTCCCCAGGCATAGTCTGATGCATCCGATGTTAGTGTCTGCCTGGCTGGAGGTAATGTGAATGGCTGTCTCTTGTTCTGGTGACAAGCCTTTGCCCACCATCGAAACTCCTGTTGCAGGCAGGGAATGAGAGTAATGACCGTTTCCAGGCTGTGGCAATGTTGAGTCCAAACACTTTTTAGGTACCATTGAAGTTTCCGCATATGCAGTCTTGCATATGGAATTAGTAATATGCAGGATGCCATGAAGCCCAAAGCCTGCAGAATTTTTCTTGCAGATAACCGGGCTTTTGTTGCCAACATTTTGAAATAGGTAGTCAGTTGCCTTTGTCTGCCTGGCGTGAGATAAGCCATCTGGGCAGTTGTATTCAAGCTTGCACCAAGGAATGTTATCTCTTGTGAGGGTACTAGTTTTGATTTCTTTTTGTTGACTGTACCCTAGGCATGTTAAAAGTATTTTCACAAACGCCAGATGTTGAAGAAGAATGTCCTTGTTCTCTACTTGAATGAGACATTCGTCCAAGTAAGGATATATTTGCATTCCTCTTTGTCTGCAGAATGCAATTACTGGTGCCAGGCACTTTGTGAAGATCCTGGGCGCAGTAGATAAGCCAAGGGGCAGTGCAGAGAATTTGTAATGCATTGAACCAGCCTTGAATCTTCGGTATCTTCTGCATGATTGCCTGATTGGAACATGCAGGTATGAAGTCACAAGCAAAGCATTCCTACCCAGCATGGGCAGAAGCTGCTGCAAAGTCAATATTTTGAATTTTGGAATATCCAGGAAAGTGTTCAGAATAGATAGGTCCAGTATCGGCCTCCAGGCCTTGTCCTTTCTGGGTACCAAGAACAGTCTTGAGTAAAATCCTTGTCCCTGATCTTGCTCTGGTACTTGTTGAATGGCCCCCATGTCCATGAGGGATGAGACTTGTTTTTGTGCCTCTGCCCATTGATTTTTTGGCAGATATGGCCAGCCGTTTGCCTTTGGCAGAGTATGGAAATGGAACTTGTAGCCTTGTGACACTATGTTTAGAACCCACTTGTCCTGGGTTATGATGTACCAATTTTGAACAAAAAGTGCTACTTTTCCCCCTAAGGGTGCTGCCAGAAGATAAGTGTTTGGTGCAGGCAGGGGGAAGTCACTGGGACTGTTTTCTGCATGTTTGTGATCTATCTTCTCCAGCTTTGGAGGTAGAAGCACCCCATTGCTTGGGCCTATAAGAACCTTGCACCTGGGATCTGCCCCTAGGGTGTCTGGATCTACCCCTTTGAGGTCTGTCTGACATAGGAAAGGACCAATTTTTTGTAGGCCAGTGTCTACTAAACCTAGGTGGCTGTACTTGTAAAAAATCTTTGATGGTTTGCATAGATTTAGCTTTGTCCTCCATTTTCTTTAACACCTCTTCTGCCTTAACACCAAACAAAGTATCATGCTGTAAAGGTGCATCTAGTAATTTAACTTTAACATGATCAGGCAGATTTTGTTCCTTTAACTAAGCATGCCTCCTAATTACAGAACCCGTAACTGCGGCCCTGCAGGAGGCCTCCAAAGAATCAAAACCACATTGCAAAGTATGTTTTCCAACTTGTTCTGCTGCACACAATGAATCCTGCATTTCCTTGTTTTCTGCACATTCAGAATTTAACATTTTCTGTTTAAGCAATCCCATGACATGTTGCTGATACTTAGCATATGAAATTGACAGTTTAAGACCCTTATAGCCAAAGTTGCAGATGTGTAAACCTTTTTTCCCCATCTATCCAGTGCCCTTGAATCTCTGTCAGAGGAGGTTGGGTTTTTTGCAGTGGAAGCCTTAACTCCCTTTGGACCCTGTGAAATAGTTTCTGGGTCAGCAGCAGGGTTTTTAAAAAGAAATTTGTGAGAGTCAGGAACCCTGTAATATCTGTTAGGCTTAACAAGAGCTGGGGGTAAGGAGTCAGGGGTCAGACTAGACTCCGAAAACACATAATCTACAATGTCTTAACAGGTGGAATGGCTACAAGCCTGTGCTGAGGTAGTAAAAGAAAATCCCTGAGCCTCTTTTTAGATTATGAAAAATCTTGGCTATCCCAGTGGAAATGCTCCCTCATGGTATACAAGGTTTCCCCAAAGGAACAGTCCTCAGGAGGAGATGCTGAAGTTATAGATTCTTCAGCATCAGAATCTCATGGGGGGGAAGAGAATATTCCTGATCAGAAGAGGAATTAGAAGAAATAGAAACCTGATCTGAAGATTCATAGTCAGTGTCTTGCCTAGGCCTCTTTATCAGGAGGGGGAATGGGAACCCCTGATCAAGGTAATAAAGTCTTCGGCCATTTTGAGCATCTGTTTTTTGGGCATAGAGGCCTGTCCACATGGCTCTTGAGTTTGTTTCCTTGCTTTAGAAGGTGCTTGAGTCTTTCCTTTGAAGCTGAAGTCGTTTTAACGTAAAGATGTTTAGGTCTGAATACACCCTCAGAAGCCGGTACCTGCTCATCGGCTCCGGACCCATCTGAGGGATTAGCATCCGAGGCTCCAATACCTTAAGTATCCAGCGGCATGGCAGACTCCACATGGGAGTTGGTAGCGGCCTGCGACTCTAAAGTAGCGGGTGTCAGGGGCTGCGAAAGCACCTCACTGAGAACCGGCTAGTGGCTTAGGAGAAGCTTTGTCGGTTTTGGGCCTCGGTTGTTTTTCTCTATCCTTTTCTTTGCATTTTTTGTAAACTCTGGTAGTCGGATGGCTATCCGACCACATTTCAGGATAATTAAACCGGTGTCCAAAAAAGTTTAAAGCAAAATCACACAGACGCTTAATAGTGCGTTGGTTAAATCTAGCATAAAACCAACAACCAGTAACGTTATGATCAGGGCCTAGGCAAGGAATACAGTAAGAATGAAAATCCTTATGAGGTATTTGCTTTCCACAAGAAATACAATTATTAACTTTTTCTGACATCGGTCTGGAGCAAGAAAAAAGTTTCCCCAATGGGGTACTTAGCTTTATTGAAGACTTCGGATCTGAAAGTCAAACACGAAAATCTCAGGAGTCTGCCGACCGGCACTGCGAACTGCTTCTGCTTTGGGCACCGCACGGCAATGGCGCCGGCTGCTTCTTTTACACCCCTGACGACAGGGAAGGGGCGACAGCAGCCGATGCAGGACCCAAGACTTTGGAATTCAGGCCAGCTGAGGGCAACCTACCAGCAGGATTACCCAAATGTAATGACTGCAACAGTGAAAAACGAAGAACATCCTCCAGTGTGGGGGGAGGAGCAGAGGGAATAGAGTCCTCAGCATCAGAATCCTCATAGGTAGATAAAGGTAAATCCTGGTCATCAGAGAAACAAAAATTTCAGAATCCTGGTCAGAAGTATCATAAGCAAACTCAGTCCTAGGTCTCTTAGAGGGGGGAAGGTTGACTTCCCCTGATTAAAGTAATAAGGTCTTCAGTCATTCTTATCATTTGTTTTTTATGCATAGAGGCCTGACCACACAGTCTGGGCATCAGTTTTCTAGGCATGGTTCGAGTTTTAGGCCTTGAGGAAAAAGATGGCGCTGGTTTAATATGCAAGTCAGTAGGCCTGAATACATCCTCAGAAGCCGGTGCCTGCACAGCGGCTTCGGACCCATCCAAGGTAGAGACACCTGCAGGTTCCACAATTGAAGCATTTTGCGGCATACCGGACTCCGAATGGGTCTCAGTAGAGGCCTGCGAATCTGAAGTAGAGGGTTATCAGGGGCTGCGAAAGCACCTCAATACCAGTGAACTGGCTTAGGAGAAGCACAGTTGGCAGCTTTGGACCTAGGCGGCCTGTCTCGGTCTATCTTTGCGTTTTTTCAGAATCTCGATAGTCAGATGGCTTACCGAAGACATATCTGGATAATTGAACCGAGCACCAAAATATTTAGAAGCGAAAATATAAAGACAACGGATCATGGTTTAAATAAGGCACAAAACCGACAGCGAGGTATGTCGTGGTCAGGGCCTAGGCAAGGAATACAGTACAAATGAAAATCTTTATGAGGTATTTGCTTTCCACAAGAAATGCAATTATTTACTTTTACTGACATCTGTTTAGAGCAAGAAAAAGTTTCCCCAATGGGGTACTTAGCTTTTAGCTGAAGACTTCAGTTCTGAAACTCAAAAACGAAAATTTCAGGAGTTGGCCGACCGGCACTTGTGAACTGCTTCTGCTTCGGGCACAGCATGGCAAGAAAGACGGATGTAATAGTGTCGGCTGCAGGTTTTATACCCCCTGATGCCTGATATCATGGAAGAAGAGACAGCAAACGACACAGGACCCAGGCCAACTGAGGGCTACTGCAAGCAGATAACCCAAATGTGAGGACTGCAACAGTAAAACACTAAGAACATCACTGTAAAGATTCTTGTAATGAATACACCTCTTATGATCTCAGTAACCACTGAAGCAACACATTCTGCCAGCAGAAATTTCTTCATACATTTGTGAGCTTTTATACGAGGCCAAGCAGTTTTGTCACTTGCTCATGCAAATCTTAGTAAAATATAAAATTACAACACAAATAAAACCATACCTATTCAGTATCTAAACAGCTGTACAGTATGAAGCCAAATACCATATTTGCCATCATATAAGCTTTAGGAAGAAATTGTCTAATACCTTGCATCACACCTCAACTGTACCGAATTCCTCAGACTTTCACAGTTTTGAGGCTTAAATAATGGGGGTGCCACAAATTCAAGACTGGCCTCTTCAAATCACAATTCTCCCCCCTTTCATTTTTTTCAATAATGCTGACATAACGGTCTGGTCTCATTTCTCACAGGACTTGCAGATGATGTATCTATATGTTTAGAAGAGTCTAAACTGGTGTCTACTATATAGAACCATAGATAATATACTAATCTAATAGCAATACATATATAAAATAAGTTTTATTAAGCGGCAACACTTGAAAACTGTGCCATTTTCTGATATAACATGACATTTATTGAAGCTAAATTTCAAGGGCTGATGGCGGTGTATATTTTTTTACTTGATAAGTGGAGGCATGATGTCAGAGTGTAAAATAAGTATTTCTGACTGCACTACAGTCTGCATCCCTTATAAAATCTCATAAAAAAATACGTGCCCAAACACTCATCCAAAATGTATTGGCATCTGGGTCAGGCACTGCTATGCTGGAATACCATGCTGCACACATGCAGCAATGTCCACCGTGTGGTTCCTAAGAGAGAAAACTAATAGACTGCATATTTCTGCTGCATTTCTTAAACAGGGTACGGGGATGTTGTGTTTCCTATAAATCACATTAAGGTTACACCCCACAATGTATTCCATTCAGATTGCTCCAAGTCCACTTCCTACAGAGATGTGGGACATCCTTGTGTTTATTCTGGACACAGGATGGCAAGATAGCACTAGAAACTTTTTTTTATTTTGCTAGTTGAGGTCTAGTATGTTGCAGTATATTCCGTGCATTGTTTTGTTCATTACTCTACTGGTCTGTTATGTGACTGTAGCCAGGAGGTTGCACGAGTTTATAGTCATGTTTATTGCCTTTCTGTCGCCTCTGTTTTTATGTTTTGTCATGCTGAGGAAGTGTGTTTACTGTGTTGTACAAGGAGCAAGCACTAGCTGAGCAGAAAATACAATTTATACATCTGATCTGAGCTGGAAACTCACATGACCATCTTGTTACTTGACAAATACGTATATTAACACAAAAAATAAGAGGTTATGTACTTACCATAACATTCCATGTGAGTTATTCATCTCACCTTCATTCTCACTGATGGGTTCAGAGCTGATCTTAGGCTCCGACTCAGCCAAATGCTAAAGCTCGAGGTCTTCAAACAGCTTGTGGCCTACTCCCTATCCCATGATGCAATAGTGCTTCCCTCAGATCTTGTTTACCAATCACACTGATAACTAAAGACTATAGGCATTAAAAAACAAAATACCACAGACAAGGACAAAGTATCACTAGGACTTGTTGAAACGTCCCAGCCATCAAGATTGAAACTTCCCAGCCCTCAAGACTTTAAAGGAAGGGGGTTGGTGGGTGGGCGGGCCGTAAGAATGAAGGCGAGATAAACAACACACATGGAACGTCATGGTAAGTACATAACTTCTTAATGTGAAATTGTTCCAATGCACCTTCATTCTCACTGATGGGTAAACGTCCCAAGGACCATCTCCTTGGGTGGCTCATGGGAGTATATTCCTCAGAACCATAGAAGGCCCTGTCCCTGGAGGCCTTATCCAATTTGCAATGAGTGATAAAGGTATGAGGTGAGGACCATGTGGCTGCTGCCCAGCAGAATCTATAGGCAGCCGTGCCATAAAGGCTGAAGTGGAAATTGCCCTGGTTGAGTGAGCCTTGACTTTATGATTTAAATGTCATCTGCGAAGAGCTGTATGTGAAAGCAATAGTCTGACAACTATTTTGATAACGTGGTTTTAACCTAGAGTACCCTTCTTTGAATCTGAAAAGGAGACAAAAAGTTGGTCCGATTTTTCTGAATTCCTTATTCCTGTCTAAATAGAACTGCAGTTGCCATAGACGTCGTTTGTGCAACATGTTCCATTTTGTTTGTATATTTGGGGAAAAAACAGGTAATTCTATAGTCTGGTTGAGATTTGTTCTCAGAACAAACCTTAGGTAGGAATGAAAGATTTGTTCTCAGAACTACTCTATCATTATGAAAAATCAAGTATGGGACTTTGATGGACAAGGCATGTAGTTCCGAAATTCTTCGAGTAGAAGTAATAGCTACTAGGAAAATGGTCTTCCATGATAGATATTTCAAATCACAGCATGATGCAGGTTCAAAGAGGGGTAAAATGATCAGTGAGAGCAGAAAATTAAGATTCCATGGAGGAGGGTCTATATTATATGAGCGAAAGTTCATATGAACGAACACTCTAATAAACAAAAATGCCAGACATCGAACGTTATATTGTTGGGGGCTGCACCGCCCGCCCACCCCCCCCCCCCGCTAAATATATATTCCAACTCAGAGACTGCACTACAGAGAGGAAAGGGCAAATATTCCTATCTTCACTGTACTGCGACCCCAGAAAAAGCGTTTCAATGCCCGACATTTTCACTCAGAGCGTTCGTTCATATGAACTTTCGCTCATATAATATAGACCCCATGGAGCAGATGGGTTTCTAATACAGGTACCATTAACTTGAGACCACCTAAGAAATGCTTTAGAAAGTCTATGCGACATGATTGGGAGTCTGTTGATCAGCAATATGAAAATTAGAGATTGCTGCCAATTGAAATCTAAGGGTTGCTACAGCCGCTCCTTCATGAAACAATTTAGTCAGAAACTCTATAATGGAAGAAACTGAAGCCACATATGGATCAACATTATTATTAGACACCCATACAGAAAATCTTTTCCACTTGCTAAAAGTATAGTTTCCTAGTAGAAGATTTATGAGAAGAAATTAGGATGTTCTGTGCTGCAGGTGATAACTTGTGGAACCTGGCTATTCATGGAACTGGAGCAGCCAAGCTGTCAATTTTAGGGTATGAATTGCAGGATGAAGAACCCCTGATGAATGTATCGGAAGACATGACACTGGGTCCAGGATCCATGATTCTTACAGTAGATGAGGCTGCAGAAAGGGGAACCAAATTTGACGAGGCCAGTAAGGGGCTATCAAAATAATGGTCCTTCCCAGAGTGCTGGCTTTCTGTAAGAATGTGGGTTTCAGAGGAAACGGGGGAAAAGCATAATGAAGTCCCGGGGGCCAACTGTGTACAAAGTGCATCCCTTGGGGCATCTCCCGAGTTGGGGATCAGGGCAAAATAGTTGTTGCATTTGGGGGCGGGGGTTGCAAAGAGGCCGCAGCAAGGCTGGCCACATCTGTGGAATATCCTTTCCGCTACTTCTTTCAGGAGTGAGGAGACAGTATCGCTCTGCTCCATTTGTCCACTATCACACTGGACCTCCCCCGGAATGTGTGTTGCTATCAGAAAGTGCTGGGTAGAAATTTCCCACTGCCATACTCTTAAGGCCTCTCAACATAAGGGGTATTATCTGGTTCCTCCCTGTTTATGTACCAGACCACTGACATATTGACAAGTCTGTATCGCAATAGTCCCTAGAGGTAGAAAGTTTTGAAAGGACCGCAAAGCTAGAAGTACAGCTCATCTCTAGGACACTGATATGCAGCTGAGCCTCGTGATTCTCCCATGTGCCTTGGGCTGTCCTTCCCTGAAAATGCCCCCCCCACCCTATCAGGGAGGCGTCCATGGTCACAGTGGCAACCAGGATTGGAAGAACAAAAGGATGTCTATTGTCACTTGAGGAGAGGTCAGCCACCAAAGATCATCCTTCTTGCATGACTCTGCTATCATGATGTGAGACATTGAAAGTTCCTGATAAGACCATTGCGTGAAAACCAGCCATGGCAGTATCCGCATGTGCATTCGGATTAATGGAACAGCAATGATGGCTGCTGCCATGGTCCTTAGTAATTTGAGCACTTCTGAAACTGGGGCTCTGTATTTGGGGGTGACATTCAGAATTTGTTGTTGAAGACTCGCCACTCTTTTCATTGGAAGTTTTATGGTCATGGAAAAGTACAGTTTTGTACCTACCATAAATGTAGATGTTCGAGGATCCACATTGCTGCAGTCCTAACTATTGGGTAGTCCGCTGTCCAGTCGGCCCGAATACCAAAGTATATGGCTGACGTCGGTCAAGGCGCATTAGACTGACGTCAGTACGTCAGGGTACTAATGCGCATGACCGACGTCATATCCTCAGTCTTTTCTTGCCCCAGATGTCAGAAGACCCTAAAAAGACAAGGCCAATACCAAAACTTGCAAACATACCTGCACCAAAAATATGTACAATATATATACAAAAGTACCAGAATAAAACCTCACCTACACAACCACCCCTAAACACAGAGGGGAAGGAGGGAGGGTAAATTGGACTGCAGCAATGTGGATCCTCGAACATCTACATTTATGGTAGGTACAAAACTGTACTATGTTCTTCATTCCACATTGCTGCAGTCCTAACTATTGGGTAGAATCCCAAAGCAGAGGTAAGGGAGGCTGGCAAATCATAAGGAAACAGGAGCTGACAACATGCCTTGCAAAATAGCTGTGGCAAAACCAGCCCTAGACTTAGAGTAGAGAGGAAGGTGATAATGCTTAGAGAAAGTATGCACTGAACTCCAAGTAGCTGCCTCCAAAATATCCTTAGTTGCCACCCCCTTTAGAAATGCTGTTGAAGTGGCAGTAGCCCTAGTGGAATGAGGCCTAATCCCAGCTGGAATCTCCTTGCCATGATGGGAATAACAAAATGCAATGCAAAACCCAATCCACTTAGAAATAGTTTGTTTTGACACAGGCTTGCCCTGAGAACTCAAAGCAAAAGAAACAAACAACTGCTGAGACTGCCTAAAATCCTTAGTCCTGCTTAAATAATAGCGAATTGCCTGTGTACATCTAAAGTGTGCAAAATCTTTTCCCCTTTATTTTGGGGATCTGCATAAAAAGTAGGCAAATGAATAGTTTGATTTAAAGCCACACTAGAAACCACCTTAGGCATAAAGGAAGGATTAGTACGTAATGATACCCTATCCTTATGAAAAATCAAAAAAGGCTCAACCGCCATAAGGGCCTGCAACTCAGAAACCCTTCTTGCAGAAGTAATGGCCAACAAAAAAGCAGTCTTCCATGACAAGTATTTCAAGTCAGCAGTAGCCGCAGGCTCAAAAGGTTGTAAAGTAAGTTTCTCCAACACAAAATTGAGATCCCAAGCAGGAGTAGGAGCTCTACGTGGGGGTCTTATATTCTTTGCCCCTCTAAGAAATTGCTTGAACAAAGGATGCGAAAACAATGGTGGATCACAATCATAGTGAGCTGAAATTGCTGCAGCATGAATCTTAATGGAAGAGAAAGACAAACCTTTGTCCAATAACTCAGTAAGATATTGAAGAGCCACACTCAAATTAAGCTCAGAAATCTCAAAATTGTTTGCTGCACTCCAAAATAAAAATCTCTTCCATTTTTCTGAGTACACCTTCCTTGTACTAGGTCTTCTGGCTTCCATAATCACATTTAAAACTTGTTGAGGAAGTTGAGACCTGCTGTGTTTCAAAACAGAATATGCCAGGCTGTTAGATGAAGAGAGTGGAGCTTGACATTGAGCAGGTGACCGTCCCTCTGAGACAACAGGTGTGGAATCAAAGGTAAAGGCCATGGAGGTTTCCTTACCAGACTCCTCAGTAATGGGTACCAGTGTTGCGAGGCCAATCTGGAGCTATTAAAATCATCCTTGGCTTGTCTTGTCTGACCTTTAGGAGCACCTTTGGGAGAAGAGGCAGAGGTGGAAAGGCATACACATGAAGATTTTTCCAACTGAAAGAAAGAGCATCCACCTTCCAAGCTGTGTGATGAAACCTCTTTGTGCAAAACTTTGGCAGCTGGTGGTTTAGTGGAGAAGCGAACAGATCTATGTCTGGAGTTCTCCATGACACTGTCAATTTGTGAAATACATGAAGATCCAGTTTCCACTCGTGGGGATCCATGATTTGTCTGCTTAACACATCTGCTAAGGAGTTCTGTGCTCCTGGCAGAAACCTTGCCTGAAGAGTTAGTTGCAAGCTGAGCGCAGTCTCCCATAAAATCATTGCTTGCCTGCACAACGGGTAAGAATGTGTTCCCACTTGTTTGTTGATGTACCACATGACAGTTGTGTTGTCTGTTAGAATCAACACCTGCCCTGGAAGAAGTAACTTCTTGAAAGCCATTAATGCAAACTGGACTGCTAACATCTCTTTCATGTTGATATGTAGATGCTGTAGTCTGGCAGGCCACTTGTCTTGTATCCACTTTCCATTTAGATGAGCTCCCCAAGCAATGTCTGAGGCATCTGTCGTTAGAATCTGACTCGCCTCTGGCCGGGTCACAGAGTCCCTTGTTTAGGTGACATTCCTGAGCCCACCACAAAAATTCCTTTTGAATGCAAGGTATTATTTGAATGACAGTGTCCAATTCCTGGCAGTGCTGTGTCCATACATTTTTGAGATACCATTGCAGCTTCCTCATGCAGTTTGGCATTGGGAAGCACCAGAATACAAGATGCCATGAACCCTAAGGCTTGAAGGACTGTCCTTGCAGTCAGCCCGGACTGAAGAGATAGGTGATGGAAGTAACTGGAAAGATTCTTTTGTTTGTCCGGGGTTAAAAAGGCCATCTGGGCTGCTGTATTCAGTCTCACACCCAGAAAGCACATGTCTTGAGAGGGTACTAGACTGGACTTTATTTCGTTCACAGAATACCCTAGGCATCTTAGCACTGCTATCACATATTCCAAATGCTGTAAAAGGTCTTCCTTTTCTTGAGCCAGAATCAGGCAGTCGTCCAAGTAAGGATAGATTTGAATTCCTTTTAGTCTGAAGTAAGCTATCACTGGAGCCAGAACCTTTGTGAATACTCTGGGCAGTAGATAAGCCAAAGGGCAATGCAGAGAACTGATAATGAGAATTCCCAGCTCAGCAGATACTTCCTGCAACTTAGTCTGATAGGCACATGAAGGTAAGCTTCCTTGAGATCTAAAGTTACCATCCAGTGATCCTTGCCCAGCAGAGGTAAAAGCTGTTGTAACGTCAACATTTTGAACTTGGGAATGTCCAGATAAGTGTTGAGGATAGATAAATCCAAAATTGGTCTCCACGTGTTCCCCTTCTTCGGTACTAGGAACAGGCGAGAATAAAATCCTAGGCCCCTTTCTGGCACAGGAACTGGCTGAATGGCCCCTATCTGGAGCAACAGAGAAATTTGCTTGTGAGCCTCTTGTCTTTGTAGAGGAGGAATGTCTGGCATGCCTTTGAAAGGAGGCAAGGTATGGAAATAAAACCTGTAACCGTGGTGAATGATATCCAGAACCCATCTGTCTTGGGTAATTAAATCCCAATTTTCTTTGAAAAGAGACAGCCTTCCTCCCAAAGGTGCTGCCAGGCGAGAATGTACTGGCAGCTGAAAAGGCAGGTCATTGGGTCTGTTTACGAAAGGACTGACCCCTGCCCTCACCAGAAGTCTGAGCAGGTGAACTCCCTGTTCTAGGCCTAAAAGAACCTTGAGCTCTGCCCCTACCACGTCTAGACCTACCCCTAGACTGGGAATCATAAGCAGGATATGTCCATCCCTTAGCAGGCCAATTTCTACTAAACTTTGGAGGCTGCACCTGCAAAAAATCCTTAACAGTTTGCATAGACTTAGCCTTGTCCTCCATTTTCTTTAAAACTGCTTCCACAGGCGAACCAAACAACACATCAGACTGTAAAGGAGCATCCAAAATCCTTGTCTTAACATGCTCAGCTAAATTCTGATCTCTCAACCAGGCGTGCCTACGAAGAACAGAACCAGTGGCAGCCACCCTCGAGGAGGCCTGCACAGCATCAAAACCACACTGCAAGGAATGCTTACCCACCTGTTCAGACACATGAACTAAATCCTGCAACTCTTTACACTCAATACCTTCAGCCAGAGCATCCACCTTAGACTTCAATTGTGAAAGGAGATAATTCTGATATTTTAACATGTGAAACTGACAATTCAACGCCCTCATGGCTAAAGTGGAAGAAGTATACACCTTCTTTCCCCATCTATCCAAAGCCCTAGCCTCTTTATCAGGCGGAACTGGATTTTTAACAACAGAAGCCTTCACACCTTTAGGCCCCTGAGAGACAGTTTCCGGGTCTGCCCTAGGACTCTTAAAAAGATACTTATGAGCCTCAGGCACCCTATAGTACCTATCCGGTTTAACTGGGGCAGGAGGCAAAGAATCAGGATTCAGGGAAGCCTCTGCAAAAACATCTTCTACCACATTCAGAACAGGAGGTATAGCTAAAGGCCTATGCTGGGGTAAAAACAAGAATTCCCTAAGCCTCTTCCTGGAATCAGAGAAATCTTGACCTTCCCATTTAAAATGCTCCCTCATGGAATGCAGAGTCTCTGAGAATGAAAAATCCTCAGGAGGCGAAGCTGAAGGAGTAGAATCATCCACATCAGAATCAGAATAAGGAGGAAACTCCTGCAAGTCTTCAGCCGAAGACTCAGAAGCCTCCGAACAGTGCTCAAAACTCTCAAACTCAGGTTCCACCCTAGGCCTCTTATCAGGAGGGGGCATAGAACTTCTAATCATAGTAATCAAATCCTCTGCCATTTTTAGCATATGCTTCTTAGGCAAAGACCCTGACACACTCGGAGAAACCCCCACTGAAGCTAAACTAGGCCTGCCTCTTAAAGAAGCCTTGGAAACAGAAGGGGAGGCCCTAACTACCTTAGGAAGAGAGGGAAGAACAGCCACCTGAGAAGCCCCTTCAGCCTGGCCTACTTCCTGAGAGGACACATCCTGTAACAGTAAAGTCTCTCCCTGAGACTCCAAAGAAATTCCTGGCAAAACCTCCGGCTCCACTGAGCCTTCTAAAGAACCGACGTCCGGGACTGTCGGTTCCTCCACTCTAGGCTTTGCTGCTTTATCCTTGCGCTTTTTGGCCGAAGCGGGCGTCGGAGCATCCGACGGCATTTTATAATTACAACGCTTCCCAAAAACTAACCTGGCACAGTCTAACCTTCTCTTAATAGTGCGTTTGTTAAATCTAGCACAAGAGCGGCATCCAACAACGTCGTGCTCAGGCCCTAAACAAGGTATACACAAAGTATGGTAATCCCTATGAGGTATCTGTTTCCCACAAGAAATACAGTTATTCACTTTTTCTGACATCCGGTTAAATACTGAGGCAAGAAAAAACCAAAATATTCCCCAACGGGGTACTTAGCCAACTTTGATTCGGTCTGAAACTCTGACTTCAGAAACTTTCAGAACGCCAACCTGCACTCGCAAAACTGCTTCTGCATCGGACCATGCGGCAAAAAAGACTGAGGATATGACGTCGGTCATGCGCATTAGTACCCTGACGTACTGACGTCAGTCTAATGCGCCTTGACCGACGTCAGCCATATACTTTGGTATTCGGGCCGACTGGACAGCGGACTACCCAATAGTTAGGACTGCAGCAATGTGGAATGAAGAACATCTGTGTCGACATCTGTTCCGATAAAGACGGAGCATCTGGATGACTGTAAAGCAGATTTATCCAGTTTATAGTAATCCCCAAACAACTGCAAAGTGGTCTCCCCTTGCATGTTCGAGTTGATACTTGGTGGTGGCGGTGAGGAGACAGGAGTCAAAATATGGAAACACCTGGAATCCTAACAACCTCAGGTGAGCTGTGAGTACTGCCATGCATTTGAACACTCTGGGAGCTGTAGTGAGACCAAAAGGCAGAGCCCGAAAATGAAAGTGACTAGCTCCCAGCCGAAAGCGCAGATGATCCCTGGATGTTGTGGGCCATCTTTATATGGTAGTTAGCATCCTAGAGATCTATTGAGCACATCCAATTGTCCTTTCCTAGAAAAGGAAGTATGGACTGTAGCATGACCATCCGAAACAAGAAGTAATGTGTTCACCATAACATTTGATGTATATAGTCCATCTCGCCTCACATTCTTACCCGTGAGTTCGGAGCAGAACCTTGGCTCCGACTCGGCCATACTCTAGCTCGAAGTCTTCAATTGGCTCGTGGCTAAGAGGTATCCCATGCTACAAAGCACCTATCCCCAGATCTTGTTTGCTGTAAGCTCACATACACCAACACGCTGAGAGGAATAACCAAATCAACACATCAAAAAGGAGTGCTGAAAACAGACTCGACCTCTAGGTCCTCCAGGAGGTGGTAGATGGGTGGGTTAGTAAGAATGTGATGCGAGATAGACTACATACATCGAAAGTTATGGTGAGTACATAACTTCTTAATGTTATGTAGTCCAATCTCACCTACATTCTTACCAGTGGAATACCGTCCCTAGCACCTAAACCTTGGGTGTCTCACTGGAAAATACTCCTGAGCACTGTGGAACCAAAGGAAGATCTGCCTCTAGATACCAGATCCAATTTGCAGTGACTAACAAAGGTGTGAGGAGATGCCCAATTGGCTGCAGCACCGACATCCATAGACATCCTAGCCTGAAAAGCAGTAGAGGTAGACACCGATTGTGTAAAATCAGCCTTCACTTTAAAGGGTAATTCCTTGCCATTTGAAGTATAGATGAAGGAAATGCAACTAGAAATCCATCTGGACAGTGTTACTTTAGAAACTGGAGCCCCGAGTCTATTGTCTGAAAACGAGACAAAGTTGATCAGATTTCCTAATACCTTTTGTTCTATGTAAATAGAAACGCAATTGTCTGGGGACATCTAGCTGATGAAACTTAAATTCTGCCGTTAGAGAATTCAGGGGAAAAAAACAGGCAGCTCAATGGACTTGTTGAGGTTGACCACCGAAGCAACCTTAGGCATAAAGGAAGGATTAGGTCTTAGCGAGACCATGTCCTTGTGAAATACCAAGTAAGGGGGCCGAACTGAAAGTTTGGAGTTCAGAGACAAGCCTAGCCGAAGTGATGGCTATCAAAAAGATTGTCTTCCAAGACAAAAGTTTAATGTCACAGGTTGCTGCGTGCTCAAAAGGAGGTGAGGTAAGCCACTGTAACACAAAATTAAGGTCCCATGGCATTACAGGATCAAAGATTGGAGGTTGAAGTAGCACAGTCCCTTTCAGAAAAGCCCTACAAAGACTGTGCGCCATTAGATTGGGTTCATTAGCAACATGAAAAGTGGAAATGGCAGACAACTGCACTTTGACAGTTGCCCACAGCTGATCCCTGGCTGAACAGTTGAGAAAGAAATTCTAAAAATGATGAAATGGGAACTGTACAGGGATCAATCTGCCTTTCATGAGACTAAATGGAGTATCTCTTCCACTTACTGGAATAAATCTTTCTAGTAGAAGGCTTGTGGGAATGAACTACCTCCGGGGAAAAATCATAAAGCATAACTAGGGATGGAATTGGAGCAGCCATGCTGTCAACCTGAGGGTCCGAATGGAGGGGTGGAACTGCTCTGACATATGAGTCAGCAGATCGGGTTCTGGGTCCAGCATCCACAGATCGTCCATTAGATAAGGGTGGAGAAAAGGAAACCAGATCTGACTGGGCCAGTGTGGTGCAATCAGTATCATTTTGCTTCCCAAGGATTGTGCTTTCTGAATAACCTTCGTTATCAGGGGGATTGGAGGGAAGGCATAGAGAAGACTGGAGGCCCAATCGTGAACTAGAGCATCCCTGAGTGCCTCCCCCTTTGGGGGATTAAAGTAGCTGTTGCATTTGGCATTGCGGGGGCTGGCAAACAGATTGCAGCAAGGCTGACCCCATCTGCGGAAAATCCGCTCTGCCACTTGTTCGCTCAGGGACCACTCGAGGCATCAGAATAATTCTGCTCATCAGCCTGTCGGCAATCACGTTGGACTTCCCCGGTATGTGCATTGCCACTAGAAAGCGTCCGGAAGATACTGCCCACTGCCACACTCGAAGTGCCTCTCGGCAAAGGGGATACGACCTGGTTCCTCCCTGTTTGTTCAGATACCATACCACTGACATGTCTGAGTGGAATGCAATTGTCCAATGAGGAAGAAAGCCTTGAAGTGCTTGCAATGCTAATAGCGCCGCTCTCATCTCTAAGACATTGATATGCAAATGGATCTTGTGTTATTGCCACGTGCCTTGGACTGCCCTGCAGAGATAATGCCCCCCGCCCGATCTGGGAGGCATCCGTGGTCACCATGGCAACCGAAGGAAGAACGAAAGGCATACCCACATTGACTGCTGATCTGAAGCCACCAGCGCAGATCCTGCTTGCACCTGTCTGTAATCAGAATAAGATGGGAGGGCGGGAGATGCTGTAGAGACCATTGGGCAAAAAGTAGCCACTGAAGAAGCCTCATTTGTCATCTTGCAAGAGGAACTAGCATAATCGTGGCAGCCATGGTCCCCAACAACTTGAGGACTACTTTTGCCTTGATCTTCAGTAGAAGCAAAGCGTGGACTTACTGCTGTAAAACCTGAATTCTCTCTTCTGGTAGGAAGGCCCTCATGAGCACAGTGTCTAATTTGGCGCCGATAAAAGTAACATGCTGCGAAGGTAACAAGGTAGACTTTTCCCAATTCAAAGTAATTCCCATACTTTGGCACAGCGCAAAGGTGGCGTCCCTGGTCTGTAGCAGTGATGCCTGGTGGTGGCAGACAGGAGCCAGTAGTCTAGGTACGGAAACACTTGGAATCCCTGACGTCTCAAGTGAGCCGTTACCACTGCCATGCATTTGGTGAACACCATGGGGACTGTGGTGAGACCAAAAGGCAGGGCGCAAAAAGTACAGTTTTGTACCTACCATAAATGTAGATGTTAGAGTGCTAATACAGCTGCAGTCATAACAGATGGGTTATCCTGCCATCAGGCGGGTCCTCGGTTGGCCGAATTCCAAAGTCTAGGTCCGGTGTCGCTTCTTCCCTGACGTCAATGCGGCAGGGGTATAAAAGAACCAGCCGACGCCATCTTCTTCAGTTTTTCTTGCCCCAGATGTCAGGTGCCCCCAGAAGGAAGGCAAAACATAAACTTATGTAATAATGCAATGTAATATAATCAAAAAACAGTAGTTTGCAAGCAAATACACCACAAAAGAATACCCCAATCAGGTTGTATGAGGAGGTGTTTGTCATAAGGCCTGTTCCAAGAGGGGATGGAGGGAGGGAAACCTGGACTGCAGCTGTATTAGCACTTGAACATCTACATTTATGGTAGGTACAAAACTGTACTATGTTCATCGTGCATACAGCTGCAGTCATAACAGATGGGTAGAATCCCAAAGCTAAAAAGGGGTGGCAGGCACTAAGTGGAACTAGGAGGAGCAAGGATGCCCTGCAAGACTGCTGTGGCAAAGCCTGCTCTAGATTTAGAGTACAGAACTCCAAGTGGCTGCTTCCAAAATGTCCTTGGTAGGAACTCCCCTGAGGAAAGCTGCAGAGGTAGCTGTGGCCCTTGTGGAGTGAGATCTGATGCTTGTAGGCACAGTTTTTCCATGAAATGAGTAACAAAAGCGTATGCAGTGGGCTATCCATTTTGAGATGGTCTGTTTGGAGATAGCCTTTCCTTGAACACCTGTAGCATAGGACACAGAGTTGCTCTGATTTTCTGAATGGCTTTGTCCTGTCCAAATAATAACGAAGTTGTCTGTGAATGTCCAAGGCATGTAGTAGTCTTTCCCCTTTGTTTTGTGGGTTAGGATAAAAGGTAGGTAAGTGGATAGTCTGATTCAAGGCTACACTGGATACTACCTTTGGCATAAAGGAAGGGTTGGTTCATAAGGAGACTCTGTCCTGATGGAAAATGATGAAAGGTTGCACAGCCATGAGGGCCTGTAGTTCCGAAACCCTGCATGCGGAGGTGATAACCAGAAGGAAGGCGGTTTTCCATGACAAATATTGCAGTTCTGTTGAAGCAGCTGGCTCAAATGGAGGCAGGGTCAGCTTTTCTAAAATGAAGTTGAGGTCCCAAGCAGGTACTGGTGGTTTCCTTGGGGGTTTTATATTCTTAGCCCCTCTGAGGAACTGTCTTGAGAGGATGAGAGAATAAAGGAGGATCAGTGTTGTATTGTGCAGAAAAGGCTGAAGCATGGATCTTGATGGAGAAGGAAAGTCCAATCTCAGCTAGGTACTGTAATATTTGAGGTAAATTTAGTACCCAAGGATTCTGGCCCTTTTTCTGATTCCAGGCACAAAACAGTTTCCATTTGACGGAGTAGGCTTTTCTAGTAGAAGGTCTTCTGGCCTCCAAGATGACATCCTGCACCTCCTTGGAGAGGAGGGTCTGTTGGGAAATCAAGGAATCCTCCATGCGGCTAGATTGAGGGTTTACAGCTGACTGTGAAGAGTTTTGAAGTTGTGCTGGGACAACAGAAGTGGCACTAGAGGCAGGATCCGTGGTGGGGAATGCGTCAGGCTCTTCAGGAGTGGATACCAGTGTTGTCTTGGCCAGTCTGGAGCAATGAGAATCATGTTTGGCCTCTCTGCTCTGGCTTTTAAATAGTACTTTGGGCAGCAGAGGAAGAGGTGGAAAGGCAAAGACTGTCAATGTTGTCCAATTGAAAGAAAGTGCGTCCACTCTCCAGGCCTGTGGATGATAGGTCCTTGAGCAAAATTTTTTCAGTTGGTAATTTCTGTGGGTAGCAAAGAGATCTATGTCTGGCTGTCCCCATGCCTGAATTATCTTTGCGAAAACTTGAGGATGCAACTTCCATTCATGTGGATCTGTCATATTTCTGCTTAGGTTGTCTGCCAGCGTATTTTCCTTCCCTGGCAGGAATTGTGCTTGAAGTTGGATTTGCAATTCCAGAGCAGTGTTCCAAAGGGACATAGCTAGTCTGCACAAGGGGTATGAATGAGTTCCTCCCTGTTTATGTACCACATCACTGTGGTGTTGTCTGTCCTTATCAATAGCTGGCCTGGATGCAGTAGGTCTTTGAAGGCCATAATAGCATTTTGTACTGCTAGCATTTCCTTTTGATTGATGTGTAGGTGCTTCTCTTTTTGCGACCATTTGCCCTGAATGCACTGATCTGTCATGTGCGCCCCGCAGGCGTAGTCCGAGGCGTCTGTTGTGATGATTTGATTTGCTTGAGGCATGCAGAAGGGGAGACCTATGTTTCTTTGGCATGCTTGAGCCCACCACAGAAATTCCTTTTGAGGACATGGAATGAGTGGTATAATTGTTTCCAAACTGTGGCTGTGATGAGACCATAAGTTTTTTTAGGTACCATTGAAGTTTCCTCATATGCAGCTTTGCACATGGGATCAGCAGGATGCAAGATGCCATGAATCCCAGAGCCTGCAGGACTTTCCTTGCAGTCAGCCTGGTGAAGGTTGCCATTTTGCTAAAGTATTGAGATAGTTGCCCTTGCTTCTCTGGCATGAGGTAGGCCATCTGGGTGTTTGTATTCAAGCTGGCACCCTGGAAAATTATTGTTTGAGAGGGTATTAGTTTTGATTTCTTTTTGTTGACTGTGTATCCCAGAAAGTTCAACAATTTTATTACAAACGCCAGGTGTTTCAGAAGTATGTGCTTGCTGTCTGCTTGGCTCAGGCAGTCATCCAGATATGGGTATATTTGTATCCCTTGAAGTCTGCAGAAGGCAATTACTGATGCCAGGCATTTCATAAACACTCTGGGCGCAGTAGATAAGCTAAAGGGCAATGCAGAGAATTGATAATGGGTTGAATCTGCAAGAAATCTGAGGTATCAATAGGGACATGCAGGTATGCCTCCTTGAGGTCCAGTGTTACCAGCCAAGACTCCTTGCCCAGCATGGGAAGAAGCTGCTGTAATGTGAGCATCTTGAATTTTGGTATGAGTAAGTATGTGTTTAGGATGGATAGGTCCAAAATAGGTCTCCAATCTTTGTCCTTTCTTGGTACCAGGAATAGTCTGGAGTAAAAACCTTGACCCTGTTCTTTTGCAGGTACCTCTTGAATAGCTTTCATGTCCATGAGAGCTGAAATTTGCTTTTGTGCCTCTGCCCTTTGATTTTGTCGCAGGTTTTGGCATGCCTCTCATTTTTGGAAGGGTGAGAAAGTGGAATCTGTAGCCTCTGTCTATAATGTCCAGGATCCATTTGTCTTTTGTGACAATATGCCAATTTTTTGAAAATAATGCCAATTTTCCGCCTAAAGGTGCTGCCATTAAAGCTTTGCTTGGCATGCAAAGGGGAAAGTCATTGTGTCTGCTTTCTGAATGACTGTGATCTATCTTCTCCACCTCTTGGTGTAGGTGCTTGCCATTGTCTGGCTCTAAGTGATCCTTGAGATTGCCCTCTACCCCTCGGGCGCCTGTATCTGCCTCTGAGGTCTGTCCGTGGCTGGAAAGGACCAATTTTTTGAAGGCCAGTTTCTGCTGAAACGTGGAGGTTGTACCTGTAGGAAATCTTTCACCGTTTGCATTGATCTTGCCTTTTCCTCCATTTTCTTTAGTACCTCCTCAGCTTTAACACCAAACAATACATCTTTTTGAAGAGGTGCATCTAGTAATTTAGCTTTGACATGATCTGGTAAGGTTTGCTCTTTGAGCCAAGCATGTCTACGTATCACAGATCCTATAAAGTACAGTTTTGTACCTACCATAAATGTAGATGTCCGAACTGGATAGCATCTGCAGTCATAACAGCTGGGTTGTCCTGTCGTCAGGCAGCCCGTCAGTCGGCCGGATTCCAAAGTCCGGGTCCGGCTTCGGCTGATGTCGCTCTTCATCCGACGTCATCTCTGTTGGACTTCGGGTATAAAGGCATCAGCCGACGCCATCTTCCTCAGTGTTTCTTGCCCCAGATGCCAGCAGCCCTCCTGAAGGCTAAAAATTTTGGATAGATGCCAATGTTTCCAAAAGGATAGAGGTAACCACAAAAATAAGCATGTATGTACATATATACAAACAAATACACCATAAAAGACTCCCCATCAGCTAGCTATTAGGAGGGTAAACACCCTAGGAGTACCTCAGAGGGAAGGAGGGAGGGTAATCCTGACTGCAGATGCTATCCAGTTCGGACATCTACATTTATGGTAGGTACAAAACTGTACTATGTCCTTCATGGATGCATCTGCAGTCATAACAGCTGGGTAGAATACCATAGCCAACTAGGGGGAGGAGGATAAAGGTAGATTATGGTGTGTTTAGGATCCCTTGCAGTACAGCAGTGGCAAACCCTGCTCGGGATCTGGAATATAGAGGCAAATTATAATGCTTGGCAAATGTATGCACGGAGGTCCAAGTAGCCGCCTCAATAATGTCTTTGGTAGCCACTCCTCGTAAGAAGGCTGTGGTAGTGGCTGTTGCCCTTGTAGAATGAGGTCTTATGTTCTGTGGAATTGGTTTTCCATGGAAGGAGTAACAGAATCGTATGCAATTTCCTATCCATTTGGAGATTGTCTGTTTGGAAATAGCTTTTCCCTCTCTTCCTGTTGCATAGGCCACAAAAAGTTGGTCAGTCTTTCTGCTGCTTTTGGTTCTGTCCAAGTAGTAGCGTAGCTGTCTATGTACATCCAAGGTATGCAGTATTCTTTCCCCTCTGTTTTGTGGGTTGGGGAAGAAGGTAGGTAGGTGGATTGCCTGGTTTAAAGACACTCTGGATACCACCTTAGGCATAAATGTTGGATTAGTCCTCATGGATACTCTATCTTGGTGGAAGATTAGGAAGGGTTGCACTGCCATTAAGGCCTGTAGTTCTGAAACCCTCCTTGCTGAGGTAATCGCCAGTAGGAAAGCAGTTTTCCATGACAGGTGTTGTAAGTCTGCTGTTGCTGCTGGCTCAAAGGGTGATAATGTCAACTTTTCTAGTACGAAGTTTAAGTCCCAAGCTGGTAATGGTGGTTTTCTTGGAGGTTTTACATTCTTGATTCCTCTGAGAAATTGTCTGAGCAGAGGGTGTGAAAAAACAGGTGGATCAAAGCTGTATTCTGCTGAAATAGCTGATGCATGTATCTTGATGGAGGAGTAGGACAGGCCTGAATGGAGAAGTTCGGCCAGGTACTCCAGGATGTTAGGCATATCTATGTTTGACACATCTTTTCCTCTTTCAGAACTCCAACTGACAAACCTTTTCCATTTTCCAGCGTAGTTCCTTCTTGTTGAAGGTCTGCGTGCTTCAAGAATAATGTCTTTAACTCTTTGGGAAAGTTCCTGTTTAGCTGCTGCTATGTGATGTTCCATGCAGTCAGTTGTAAGGTTTTCAGGTTTGGATGTATGGTGCTGTAGTTGTTCTGAGTTAGCATCAAAGGCATCAGGGGTATTGGCCACATATTGTTCCGAGACAAGCTCCTTAGTAGTTGATACCAGTGTTGTCTTGGCCAGTTTGGAGCTATCAGGATTATCCTTGGATGTTCTTCCTTGATTTTTAGGAGTACTTTGTGTATCAAGGGGAGGTGGGAATGCATAAACTGTTAGGCCCTTCCAGCTGAAGGAGAGCGAATCCACTTTCCATGCTAGTGGGTGGAATGTCCTTGTGCAGAATGTTTTGAGTTGGTGATTGTGAGGAGATGCAAATAGATCTATCTGAGGCATTCCCCACTTCTTTGTAATGGTCCTGAAGATGTCCGGGTGCAGGTGCCATTCGTGAGCATCTGAAGTGGTCCTGCTTAAAATGTCCGCTAGAGTATTTTCTTTTCCTGGTACAAATCTTGCTTGCAGCTGGATGTTGTAGCTGAGTGCCAGGGTCCACAGTTCCATAGTCATTCTGCATAGGGGGTATGAATGAGTGCCTCCCTGTTTGTTGATGTACCACATGACTGTGGTGTTGTCTGTCCTTATCAACAGCTGGCCCTCTTTGAGAAATGGTCTGAACCTTTGAATAGCCAGTTTTACAGCCAGCATTTCTTTTATGTTGATGTGCAGGTGAAGTTGATCCTGAGTCCACAATCCTTGCACGCATTTGTCCAGCATGTGGGCCCCCCATCCTAGGTCTGAAGCATCTGTTGTAATGCTCTGGCTTGCTTGACATCTGTGAAAGGGAAGGCCTGGGTTGGACCGGCATGCCTGGGCCCACCATAGGAACTCCTGTTTTAAGCATGGGATTAGTGGGATTTCTGTTTCGAGGCTGTGTCTGTGTTGGGACCATAAATTCCGTAGGTACCACTGTAATTTTCTCATATGTAGCCTGGCAAATGGAACCAAAATTATGCATGATGCCATGAAGCCCAAGGCCTGCAGAACTTTTCTTGCTGTTAATTTGTTCAGCTTTGTTAGCGACAAGAAGTAAAGAGGAGTTCTTTTGTTTTCTGTAGTTAGGAATGCCATCTGTCTCACTGTGTCCAATTCCGCTCCCAAGAATGTCCTTGTTTGGGATGGTATCAGTCTTGACTTTTGTAGGTTGACTGTGTATCCCAATGCTTGTAGCAAGTAAATGACCCTTTGCAAATCTGTTGTCAACTTGCTTTTGTTGTCCCCTTGTAGCAGGCAGTCGTCCAGGTATGGGTAAATATGAATTCCCTGCAGTCTGCAGTATGCGATTACTGATGCCAGGCATTTTGTGAATACTCTGGGCGCAGTAGATAAGCCAAAAGGCAATGCTGAGAATTGATAGTGCTCTGATCCTGCAAGAAATCTGAGGTATCTTCTGCAGATTGGTCGAATAGGGATGTGCAGGTATGCCTCCTTGAGATCTAGAGTTACCAGCCAACACTCCTTGCCCAGCATGGGAAGAAGTTGCTGTAGGGTCAGCATTTTGAATTTTGGGACAATGATGTATGTATTCAAGGTGGACAGGTGAGAATTGGTCTCCAACTTTTTCCTTTCTTGGAACTAGGAACAGTCTGGAGTAGAACCCTTTCCTTTCTCTGCTGCAGGCACTTTTCCACAGCTCTCATGTTTGCTAACTCCATTATCTGTTGTAAAGCTTCTGTTTTTGATTTGGAGGTAGATTTGGCATTCCTCTTTGACTGGTATAGTGTGGAAGTGGAATCGGTAACCTTGATGTATAATTTGTAGAATCCACTTGTCTTTTGTTATGTGGTGCCAGTTCTTTGCAAATAAAGTTAACCTTCCGCCTAGTGGAGCTGCTATTTGCTCCCTGGTAGGCGGTTTTAGGAGTAAGTCACTGTGGCTGTGTTGAAGTAGTGGCAGCGGCTGTGTCTGTGCCTCTGTTGTTACCTTGCCACTGTCGTCCTCTGTAGGCACTTCCTCTGGTTTGGTTTCTGCCTCTGGAACGTCTATTCCTGCCCCTTTGAAATCTTGTGGAGTCAGGAAAGGACCAATTCTTGGCAGGCCAGTTCCTGCTAAACCTTGGGGGTTGAACCTGCAGGAAATCTTTAACAGTTTGGACTGATTTTGCCTTTTCTTCCATTTTCTTCATAACCTGCTGGGCAGGTGCACCAAACAAACTTGTCTTATCCATAGGAGCATCTAGCAATTTAGCTTTAACATGATCTGGTAGAGCTTGCTCCTTTAGCCATGCATGCCTTCTTATCACTGTGCCAGTCATGGCTGATCTAAATGAAGCCTCCAGTGCATCATAGCCACATTTTAAGGAATGGTTACTAACCTGTTGTATGTTATTTACCATTTCTAATACATATTTCTTGTCAAGAGCTTCATCAGAGGTTAATTTTTTAGTTAACTGATCAAGCATAAACTCTTGGTATTGTATCATGTGAAACTGGCAGTTTAAAGCTCTAGCTGAGAGAGTAGCTGAAGTATATACTTTTTTACCCCATCTGTCTAATGACCTTGCTTCCCTTTCAGAAGGAGTAGGGTTTTTAGCTATGGTGCCGGGAACTGCCCTGGGACCCCGGGGTTTAGTTTCTGGGGCTGCAAGGGGGGCCCTGTAAAGGTGGTGATGAGTGTCAGGCACCCCGTAAAATCTGTCTGGTTTGGCAGGGGCTGGGGTAATGAGTCTGGAGCAGAGCAGACATCATTAAAAGCGTCATCTACCACAGAAAGAACAGGAGGTATAGCTAAGGGCCTGTGCTGTGGAAGGTGCAGAAAGGTTCTAAGACTTTTCGGGAATCTGAGAATTCTTGTTGCTGCCATTGGAACTGCTCGCATGGCATGCAAGGTTTCCCCAAAGGAGAATTCTTCAGGAGGGGAAGCAGCTGGAATTGATTCTTCAGCATCAGAATCCTCAAAATTAGAAAAAGGGGCCTCTGGCTGGTCAGTAATGTCTGATTCATCTGCAGAATCATCAGAGGACACTGGCTCAGGGGGCTCTGCCCTAGGTCTCTTATCTGGGGCTGAGAGGCCCTGTCTGGGTGAGGTTGAGATCCTCTAATTAAAGAAATCAAATCTTCTGCCAAGGTGAGCATTTGAGAACTGGAAGTGGGCCTGGTTGAGGGTGGTTTAACAGGCACTGATTTGGTAGACTTGGCTGCTTTAGCCCTGGCGAAGGCCTTAATGGACATGGCTGCTGGAGGCCTAGCAGCACCACGTGCTGGGGTAGAGACATCCAGGGGAATGGTGTCTGATAAGTCAGTGGGTAACGTTTCAGAGGCCGATTCAAGAATTGTAGCAGGGGCCTCAAGTGTAGAGATAGATTCGGCTGTACCTAGATCAGTTTTCTCGGTTTCGGCCGAAACCGAGACACTCGCGGTTTGCTTAAGCGTGGTTTCAGCCGAAACCGCGGACCGCGAGTGTCGGTCTTTTTCTTTGCGTTTTTTGGCAGAAAATGTAGTCGGAGGTTCCGACGACATAATGTAAGCAAAGTCAGAACCGAAAAACTGTTCTGCAAACTCCGCCCGACGCCTAAGCGTTCGGTTGAAGGAAGCACAGGCGAACAGGCTGCTACGTCGTGGGCTGGGCCTAAACAAGGCTGACAGTAAGAATGGAAATCTTTATGAGGTATTTGTTTCCCACTGGTTGAACAATCATTAACTTTTTCTGACATCGGCTGAGGCAAGAAAGAGTCCCCAGCGGGTACTTAGCTTTAGAAGTCTTGGTAGTATTCGGTAGAAAAAATCTCTGGATCCGACCGACCGGCACTTGCGAACAGCTTCTGCTTCGGGCGCCACGCGGCAAGAAAGACTGAGGAAGATGGCGTCGGCTGATGCCTTTATACCCGAAGTCCAACAGAGATGACGTCGGATGAAGAGCGACATCAGCCGAAGCCGGACCCGGACTTTGGAATCCGGCCGACTGACGGGCTGCCTGACGACAGGACAACCCAGCTGTTATGACTGCAGATGCATCCATGAAGGACATCAGCAGCTCTACATGAGGCCTCTAAAGCATCAAAACCACACTGCAAGGTATGTTTACCCACTTGCTCTGCACTATGCAACAAATCCTGCAACTCCTTTAAATCTGGTTGCTCAGGTTGTGTCATTTTGCTTTTCAACTGAGATAACAAAAACTGTTGATACTTTAGCATATGGAACTGACAGTTTAATGCCCTCGTGGTTAAAGTGGCCGAGGTGTATACCTTTTCCCCCCACCTTTCTAAAGCTCTGGAATCTCTCTCTGAAGGTAATGGGTTTTTGGCAGTAGAGGCTTTAATTCCCTTGGGACCATGTGAAATAGTTTCTGGGTCAGCAGCATGGCTTTTGTATAGGAATTGGTGTGAATCAGGAACCCGGTAATACCGGTCAGGTTTAACAGGAGCTGGAGGTAAAGAATCTGGGTTGAGGCTGGCTTCTGTGTACACATCATCTAATATATCCAGGACAGGAGGGATAGCCAGAGGCCTGTGCTGGGGAAGCAATAGAAAATCCCTGAGCCTTTTCTTGGAATCTCAGTAATCTTGGCCTTCCCAGTGAAAGTGTTCCCTCAAGGTATGTAAGGTTTCCCCAAAAGAATAGTCCTCCGGGGGGGGAGACAGAGGGAATGGACTCCTTAGCATCAGAGTCTTCAAAAGGGGAATATGAAAATTCCTGGTCCTCAGAATGTTCTGAGGTAATAGAGGCTTGATCTGAGGAAGGGTAGTCTTCCTCCAGTCTGGGCCTTTTGTCCGAGGGGGGTTGAGAACCCCTGATAAGAGTAATCAAATCCTCAGCCATTTTGAGCATCTGTTTTTTAGGCATGGGGCCTTGAGAGGGGCTCTGTGGGCCTTGTCTTTTAGTTTTCATGGCTGCTTTAGATTTTGTGAAAGCCTTAATGGAAAAGGAGGAAGGCCTGAAGACACCTTGAGAGGTGGCAAGCCTGTCTAAACTCTGAGTTTCCCCGCCAAGAGTGGCGTCGGTATCTGTAGTCGGAGTGGGGGCCGAGGAGCCTGCGACCTCAGGCACAGAAGACACCGCTAAAGAAGCGTCATCGGTACTCAGGGGCTGCGTAGGCGCCTCGCTGAGAACCGGAGCACTGGTAGTCGGCTTTAGCATGGTGTCGGTAGAAGCCGCGGACCTCGTATGTCGGTCCTTATCTTTGCATCTTTTACTTCAAATTGGAGTTGGAGTATCTGACGACATAATGTAATTAAATTTTTTACCAAAATAGTGTTGGGCGAACTCCGCCCGACGCTTAACAGTGCGTTTGTTGAATCTAGCACAAAAACGGCAGGCCGAGATGTCGTGGTCTGGGCCTAATCAAGGAATACAGAAAGAATGGAAATCCTTAAGCGGTATTTGCTTCCCACATGAAATGCAATTATTAACTTTGTCTGACCGGACTGAGGCAAGAAAAGTTTCCCCAACGGGATACTTAGCTTTCAAGAAGACTTCGGCTGAAATATTTTCGTAAATCTCAGGAGCTGGCCGACAGACACTTGCGAACTGCTTCTACTTCGGGCACCGCACGGTAAAAAAGACTGAAGAAGATGGCGTTGGCTGGTTCTTTTATACCCCTGCCACTCTGACGTCAGGGAAGAAGCGACGACAACTGACGCCGGACCTAGACTTTGGAATTCGGCCGACCGAGGACCCGCCTGACGGCAGGATAACTCATCTGTTATGACTGCAGCTGTATGCACGATGAACATCTGAAAATGACTGGCTCCCAGCCGGAAGTGTAAGTGACTTCTGGATGCCTTGTCCCTTTTGATATGGTAGTAAGCATCCTTGAGGTCGATGGAGCACATCCACACCTTTCCCTAATAACGGGAGAATTGACCAACGTGACCATGCGGAACTTGGACTTTTCTACATGAAGGTTCAAACAGCTGAGATCCAAGATGGGTCTCGGGTCCCCTGTTCTTTTTGGCACCAAAAAGAATCTGGAGTAAGTCCCTAATCCTACTTGGTCTGACAGCAACTTTTGTACTTCTAAAGTTGCGGAATCCCTTTGACTGGGTGGAACATCTGGGATTCTTTTGTTTGGAAGGAGTTAAGATAGAAGGGGAATATGATAACCTCTGGAAATTATCTCTAATACCCACTCGTCTTGGGTGATGTCTTGCCAGGCTTCTGGGTATAGAGAAATGCGACTCCCGACTGGCTCCAGAGACGCGCAGTCGGGCCTCCCCCTCAGAAGCGCTGGTAGGGAGAACCACAAAAGGAATAGTGGTCCCCCTGGTTATGCGGGCCTCCTCTGCCTCTAGGGCGGCCGTCTACCTGAATTTCCACCCCTCCTCTGCCTCTGGAGGGGGAATCACTCTGTGCGTTGTGAAAAAACCTCTGCAACTTCCTGAACCACATTTTTTCACCCTTCTGGCCCTTGGGGTAAGGTCTAGACGGCATGGAAAAACGGACTCCCACGGCAGACTGTTTTTCCTTCGTGCTTGCACCTAGTGAGAGTGTCCTTCACCTTGGTTCCAAATAAGGATGAACCGTCAAAGGGGGCGTTGGTGAAGGTAGACTTGAAAGCCTCCACAAAGTTGCACAGGAGTGTCTCCTAAGAGACTCCGGAACCCGTAGCCCTGCTCGCTCTGTCAGCTGCGTAAGAGATCAGCCTCATGGAGGAGTTGGTAATAGAATTTAGGGTAGACATCTGAGCACGGACCTTCTGAGCTACAGCATCAGTAATGTTACTCTGTAGAGAATCTCCCAGTTCTTTTAGGAGATCTCTCTGGAGCCATGCAAAATGCGACAAATAGTTCAGCGACTGCAGTGTAAAGGCCGCTGAAGAGAATACACACTTCCCATACCTGTCCATAGCCCTGGACTCCTTATTAAGGGGGGATGGACGGTAGATGAAGTTTCTGCAAGTTCCTTCTTGGTGGCTGCTGCCACCACCATGGCCATATACTGGAATGCCTTTCTTAAGAAATTCTCTATCGGGGGAGTGGACAAAAACTTGTTGGGTCTCCTATGGACCGGTTCCACAGTGTCTGGAGTTTCCCACACCTTTTGACAAAGTCCAGGAGCTCGTTGAACGAGGGAGAAACCCAAGATGCGGAGGGTTGGGACCCAAAAGCCTTTAGGAACACAGACTCCTCCTCAGAAAGGGCTTTGGAGGGCCAGTCTCCTCTCTGTCTCAATATTTCCAAGATATCTGAGAAAGAGAGATAGTCAGAAGATGACTTGGGGGACCCCTCTGACTCAGAGGTTGGTGTCAGACGTGAAAGATTCATCTTGGGAGTCAATGTGCTTCCTCCTGCACAGTCTCTTTCTGGGCAGCTCCTCCGGTAAAAAAACTGGGGAGGCCTCAGAAAGCTGGGGACCACTCATGGAGGTAACCTGAGGCCTTGGGTCTCTGCTGTCCCTGGACAGAGGGTGATCTGAGAATGATATCGGTGCTGGTGGGGGAAGAGCGACGGTGCCATAAGATGCAGCTGATGACCTGGCCAGCACACTTCACATGACCTCAAAAGCTGACCCCCCCAGCTCCGAAGGTAGACTAACCGTGGAAGATACAGTAGTAGCCCTCGGAGATGAGGTCCGAAGCAGATGTCAGGTCCATGCTTACTCGAGCCGAAGCACAGAGAGGAAAGCTCGGAGCCGAATATCGACCAGAGACCTCCCCTCTCAGTTCTGACCTCTCTGCAGAGAGAGGGAAACCTGCGAGTCGGAGAAACCAGTTGAAAAACTGGAGACCGGCTCCAAACTGGTAAATCTGTCACCGGCTCCAATAGACTGGGAGCCGATGTCTACATCATAGATGCACTGCCTTCTGTCTGCCCCGAAGCCAGTGGAGCCGAAGAAGCAACTGTAGTTCTGGTGCTTTTCTCTGGCGGCTTCGAGGAAACTGACGGAGCCGGAGAGAGTTTGAGGCTTTTTTGTCTATTTTTTTTGTCCGGTTTGGAAGGAGAGGATCTGGAACTGGAACTAGAAGACCTCTCAAAGTCTTCTTCAAAGGAAGGTTTCAGCAATCATTTTAAAATAAGCTTGTTCTTCCTCTCTTGCAGCACACAGGGACTGAAAGCGTGGAAGAACAAGCAGGACTCTTGTAGAAGAATAGCCCCTAATCAATACACGCACACAGAGTGCCCATCCGTCAAAGACATCTCATTATTACATTTGACACACTTTTTAAAGCCCGAAGGCCTGTGTTCTTTAGAATCCTTGGACATGGTGATAGCAAGAACACAGACACAGGGAAAAACAGTAGGGACACCTTCACCAAAATAACCAAGATAAAGGCTGTAGTTTCCCATGCTCTAACTGAAATGGCCTAGAGACTGTGGGATAACCACAGGGAGGACTAGGTCCTCTAAGTTAAACGGGCCTAGCCCAGGGAATAAGGGCACCAAAAACAGTCGCACAACAAAAAAACCCACTAACTGGTATACTACATAGCTACATGGGAGGACTAGGTCCTCTAACCGAAACGGGCCTAGCCCGTAAACACCACAAAAGGAAACGGGATACCAAGAAAAGGTCAACAGAACCGGTCACAAACAGCAGAAGCAAAACACACAAACACTAGCTACGAAAATAGCTTTTGGAGCTGAAAATTAAATTGAAAAATTGTACTTAGCCACGGCCAAGAGTGAGACCACGTCCAAGATGCAAGAGCAGCAAACGAGATCTGAGGATAGGCGCGTTGCAGCATGGGATACCTCTTGGCCACAAGCCAATTGAAGACTTCGAGCTACAGTATGGCCGAGTCGGAGCAGAGGTTCGGCTCCAAACCCACGGGTAAAAATGTAGGCGAGACTGGACTACATAACATCTTTGTTTTCTTGACAGATTTGTTCAACCTGCTGAGATCCAAAATTGGTCTCCAGTCCCCTGCTTTCTTTGGAACTAAAAAAAACCTTGAGTAAGTTCCGGATCCTCTCTGGTCTGCTGGAACTGGTTGTATGACTTTTTCTAGCAACCTTGTAATCTCTATGGTTGCCTGTTCCCTGCGATTAGGTGGAACATCAGATTTTTTTCACAGGGGTTGGAGCGGTAGTAAAGGGAATAGTGTATCCTCTGGATATTGTACTTTGTACCTACCGATCCTTGTAATTTTTAGCTAGATGTCTAGGTACAAAGATAAGCATCCCATGACTGCCTCCAGAGATGGACAGGCAGGCCTCCTTTTCAGGAGCGCTGGTAGGGCTTGCCAAAGAACTGATCCCAGTCACCCTGGTTCTGCGGGCCCCCTCTGCCCAGTGGATGGCATCTGCCATTATTGCCTCCTCCTCTGCCTCTAGAGGGGGTTTCACCATATGTGTCAAAGAAAGCACCTTGGGCTTTATATAAGAATTTATTTGAGTCTCCTGTAGCCTTGAGCTCGAAAGAGGGAAGCGGTCAAAGGAGTGGGACCAAAGAAAGAAAGGGGGAGCGAAGGAAAGTACCTTTAAGAAAGTTTTAAGAAAAGTGGCTGACATAAGAGGATTAGACTCTTGACCAATGTGATAGTGAGAGATTCTTGACCAATGTGATTTGACTGTGCAACGAGGACTAGGGAACTGCTGGCACCATCATTAAAGAGAATTTAAAAAGGGGGAGAGGAACGGTGAAGGGGGAAGGCAAGGGGCCTCAGCCCAGAGGTTAGACACGCCAGCACTTGAACAGAAGCGTTTCCATTGCCCTTTGGCTCTTGCTGCCCATGATGCGAGATACCGATACAAAAATACCGTTTACCTGAAGATAGGAGAGTCCTTATCAGGCCACCTGGAGACGGAGCAGAAAGGAGGTCAGGCTGGGGCGGTTGGGGGAATGCAGGATGGATGGGATATCAGATCCGGGAAGAGGATCTAGAGAAGCAGGATGGATGGACATTCCAGAATCCAGAGAGGAGAACCAGATCATTCTGAGAGAATCAGAGCAATGAGAATCATTCTGCAACCCACCCGCAGAGGAATCATCTCTAGGGCCAGCCCGAAGGGCATTCAGGCACAGCAGCAGAGGCGAGGCACAGAAGCGACCGCGGGGTCTCTTGGGGTACCCGGAGGAGGTATATCATGAAAAAAAAAAAAAACCTTGTTTGAGTTGAGAGGAAGGCAAAAAGATGGCAAGGGGGTTTCCCCCGAATGCGAATATATTCGGCTACTTTGAGCTCCGGGGAGAGACCACTTTCGAGGGTCAGAATGGTGCGATGCGACTTCACTTAATTGAGGGATGACGGACCGACCGATGATATCGTTATGAAAGCTGCGATTAATTGCCATTTCCCATTCCCAAATGGCCATTCTCTCGACAGGTAAGACCCTTGTTCCCCTTGCTTGTTGATGGCAGACAACAGACATATTGTGATTTGAAGACATATTGTTCCCAAGGGAAAAGTCCTGGAAAGTGCTAGCAGCGCTAAGAGCACTGAGCAGATGGCCAATTTCTACTAAAAGGCCTTTGACCCGGGGGTGATGCGTCTGGGAGGACTTCATCTTTGGAAGGTGAAAGTGACCAGTCCTGCCCGCAGCCGGCGGCGCCCTCAGCTCCATGGCATGGTAGCATAGAAGTATTTAATGACTGACCTAAGAGTGGCCATTTTGGTGGAGTGCAGAGCTCTGTCCTCCTCGAAATAATGGACTCCAGAGAGGCAGCGCTGCTCCTTAATTTGCTGCATCATGATAACTATGTGCCAAATAGTTTCAAGCGCCCTGCGAAAAGGTGGCGAACTGAACATCCGCTTCCTACTTCAGATCCACATTTTTCCACTTTTCCAACCTTTAGGATAAGGCCTGGTAGGAGTGGAAAAATGGACTCCTATGGAAGAGTCTTTCCATCTTGATCACGCCTGGTAAGAGTTACCTTCACTTTCGATCCAAAAAGTGAGGAACCATCAAAGGGGGTGTTTACAAAGGATGACTTGTAGGGCTCTGTAAAGGAACATAAGCGCATCCAAGAGTGTCTTCTAAGAGCAATTCCTGTACCCGCTGCCAGAGTCGTTCCAAATGCTGCATATGAAATCAGTCACATGGAAGTGTTTATAAGGGAATTTAGGGTAGCAAGCTGGGAGGTTACCTTATCTGAGAACCCCCGCAGCTACCGCACCCTGAAGAGCATCTCCTAACTCCTTAAGTAGATCTCTTGTGTAATCTGGTGAAATGTGTGAGACAGTTCAGGGATCGAAGAGTAAAGGCCTCTGAACTAAACATGTGCTTTCCGTATCTGTCCATGATCCTTGAATCTCTATTAGGAGGGTCAAAAGATGTGGAGGTCTCAGATAGCTCCTTCTTAATGGCTGCCGCCACCACCATAGCATCAATGGATACTCCTTTGGTAAGGAAAGCCTTGTCCTGAGGTGACGTAAATTTATTCGGCCTCTGAGGGACTGGTTCTATGGTATCCGGGGACTCCCATGCCTTTCGAGAGAGAAGGTCCATCAATCGAAAGGCAGAGTCACCCAAGAGGTGGGGGGCTTATACCCAAAAGCCTTCAAGAGTACAGACTCATCATCAGTAGGGTTAAGGGGATTCCAGCCACCCTCTGTTTTAGGATTTCTAACACATCACCAAAAGAGATTTTCAGAGGGGGACTGTGGGAACCCTTCTGGCTCATCTAAGTCTGTATCGGATGTGATGGATTCCTGTGGAGAATCCAGATGCTTCCTCTTGCAAATTTTCTTCCCGGGAACCTCCTCAGAGGGAGCTTCTGCAGAGGTCCCGGAAGAACAGGGCTCACCCAATGGGGAGACCCGAGACTCCAGGTCTCTACGCTTTTGAGGGATCAGTGAAGCAGAGACAGACACCGGAACTTTAGGAGAGGAGATGGCTGGTATTGATGACGTGGGTGCCAGAGGGTGTTGAGGTTAAAGCTGTACTACACTATTCAGGTAGTCTGCACCTTTTTTTCAATGAAGACACAAACAGTTCTGCTGTTACATTTGTTTTATTGCGTACGAAGTTGACATCTACTTTAACAATGAAAGGTAATATATCAAACGTACTCCAGCTTAGAATAATCAAAGTCTCATACAAAAGAAAGTCCCAATCTTTAGTGTCTTCTGCCTGCATCAGCAGTTTTGGAAATTTGCCAGAATGTCTTTCCTCTCAAAATGGTCTGCTGCCAGTTTGTTTTCCATATCTTAAACATTCTGTTCCTGAAGAATAACTTCTTTCGTCCTTGTCCTATCTTGTGTATCATATTGATGAGACACAATTGCTATCAAGAGTTCGTCTTGACCTGCTTGTAGATAATAAATTTCACAAGCTGCACGGTTTATAAGAGAAAATATTTTACTTCCGATTCTTAACAATGAATGTCTAACTCAAGTCAGTTAACTGCGTGCACTATACACATTGAAATGCAGAACATTTATTTTACATTTTCAGTAGAAATCCACTGAAAAACAATTTTAACCCGTTCATTACTCTCACAAGTCCCTCTTTTCATTTAAAGAGTGGAGAATGACTGTTCATTTTCAATTTCAGTTGTACACATTGAAACCTTTCCCAATTTATCAAGGTTAACCATCATGACTTGTTGGATTTTAGGTTTTCCACAAATGGCAACTTAGGTTGCAATTCCAGAAAATTAATATGACTATAATCACCAACACTACTAATACAGGATGTATGAACCAATTTAACAGGTTTTTCTCTTATTTTGACCAACCAGTAAAGATATCCCACCAGATGTTAGCAGTGTCTTTTTTCAGCTATATTAAGTAGTTTATCCTTTGCAATGATGCTTAATGCCTCAGAATACTTTTACAATAATATAACCTTTCCACGTACGTGGTATTAATCCGATTTCAACTTTCAAACTTGGCATTTGCCGTGAGTCTACATAAAAAAAAAAAAAAAAAAAAAACAAAAAACCACAAAACATGAAGTCACTTAATGACTTTCAACTGATCTGTATGAACGAATCATTTTGCTTTTTTCTTTCTTTCCTCTAACTTTGTACACTAGAGGTTCTAACTGATCAATTATTTCAAAGGGTCCTTGCCAATTACTATCCCATGGACCATCTGTCTGGAACGTTTTGATTAATACCAGTGTCCCAGAGGGAAGGTTTTCTTCTGGCATAACAGGATCCTTTGACCGTAATTTGAATGCTTGCATTTCTGATAAACTTTGACAATTCAGAAATATCCTTTAACCATTGTTGATACTGTGCAATTTCTAATAATAGCAGAAACAAAAAATTCCCAAACAGATATATCCACCCGCAGTGTGTAGATCAGCAAAATGAATCCAGACCGGTTGCAGCTGATGAAAAAGAATTTAATATATAAAAACAGAATCAGGTTTAGCGCTTTCACTCGCAACAAAAGCGAGCTTCCTCAGAACAATTAATGTGATTTCTTTACATTCTTTTATATTTAAAATTGGCGCCAAAAAGCACTGAATAAATGTAATCAGCTTAAAGTGATATGACACATATTTTGTAGTGTTAATAAGCTTTTGAGTGTACCCTAAGCTGTTAACATTACTAGTAACAAAAATATATAAAATATTAAAAATATATAAATATATGAAAATGAATATTACTATGCTAAACTAAGTTAAAGTATTAACACAGAAATAAATTAAAATGCAAATGTCAGTTGTTTAACATTAATAAAGGTTTTATAGACAGGTAGTCATTAATGCCTGGTGTAGAAGTGGCATCTGTTAAAACTTGCCAATGTAATTCCCTATATGCCAGATAATTTTTAATATTGCCTCCTCTTGGGTTATTCTTTACTGTCTCTAATATGGCAAACTTAAATTTATGTTCTATCCCTTTTTCTATAATGTGTCTAGCTAGGGCATTCTTCTTGTCGTTCCATTTTATACAATATATATGAGAATATATTCTTTGTTTAAAAAATCTCTCGGTCTTTCCGATGTAAAATGCTGGACAGACCGAGCACAATGCTATGTATACCAGCATCTTAGATTTACAATTACCTTTTGACATGAATATTTTAGTCCTATTTATATTCTTTAACATGACAGGGCTAGTTTCATATATATAAATGCATTGATTACAAGCCCCACATTTACCTGTCATTTCAGCCTATTATCCAAAGGGCTGAAATTTATTCCGACACCAAAATTTAATATAGTGAATAATATATTAGAGTTTAAAAAATATACAAGAAAATTGAATTTAGCTATGATGTTTGGAAATAAAGACTACAAAACTGAAGGTAATACAGATTCTTTAAAAAAGAAAAGTAGTTTTATCCCATGTAGCAACCCTAGTATACAGAAATTTGATAATAAGGTTACTAGAGAATTCTATTTAGCTAAAAAAGCTACCAAAGAGTACAAGATAAAATCTAATTTAACTGTAGAGGAACTTCACACCTTAAGTGAGCTACAGAATAACAGGAACATCAGAGTCATGAAACCCGATAAGGGGGGGTGGCATCGTATTTTTTGATGCTATTACATATAGTGGTGTTATAAATGACATCTTACACAAATCAGGAAATTATACATCTATTTCACAAAATGAGGTTAATATATCCTACAGAAGAATAGATTTGTATTTAGAAGAATATTTTTTAGATCAAAGAATATCTGAGGATTTATATCACTATATGACTGTGGATTTTCCTACTATGGCCACCATAGTAGGAATTCCTAAGGTTCACAAAAACCACAAAAACCCCCCTTTCCATCCGATCATCTCTGGGAGCAAGTCAAAGACATTCCCAATAGGTGTGGTTATTGACAATATGCTTAAACCAATTTATAGTGACGTTCAACATTTAGTAAAAGACTCTTGGGAGTTTTTAAAAAATTACCCCATTACTAAGTATAATAGTAACACCCTGTTTAGCAGCATAGATGTCATTGATTTATTTAGTAGTATCCCCATTGATGAAGGTCTAGAAGCATTCACCAATTGTCTAAGAAAACATACAAATATGACATGGGACAGAATAACACTATTAGTGGACAATGTATATTGTTTTAGAAAATAATTTCATATATTTTGAAGGGGAGCTTTTCAAGCAGACCAGGGGAGTAGCTATGGGGGCAGCTTGTGCCCCCATATTTGCTAACCTGGTCATACTTGACTGGGAAGATAACCATGTTTTCAACAGCACATATTACAAGTCGATTAGTTATTACTCCAGATTTCTTGACGACATCTATATTTTGTGGAATGATGAGAATAGTTCTTACACAGACTTTATCACGTATATAAATGCCAGTAGCGAATACTTAAAATTTACTGCAGTATATAACAATCAAGGGGTACCATATCTTGACACATTAGTTTCAGTGCAAAATGGGCATTTAAAATCTATTATATACAGAAAAGCCACCTTTACAAATTCTTATATAGATTTTCACAGTTACCATCCAAGAAGAGTGAAATGTAACATATACAAAGGGCAATGCATCAGAGCCATGCGAATGACTTCTGAGCACACAGATATGGTAAAGGAGATGGAATGTATCACTTCATTATTTTTAGAAAGGGGATATGATTTAGATCTAATGGACAACATATCCACCTACATCATGGAACTCAGAGATAGTAGATACACTTCGCTACTTGGAACTAATGTGGAAAGCATAGCACATGAGTCGGATATTAATGACAACTACTACAGTGGTTAATAACTACAAAGGGGCGTGTATCATTGAATATGGCCCGTTTAGTAATATTATTAAAGATATTATGATAAACAACTGGCACTTATTGACAAGTGAACACGAAATCTCGGACATAGTAGGAACAAGACCCATTTTTGTCAATAAAATGGGTAGGAATATAAAATGTTTATTAGAATCAAATAAAAGTGAGACGAGAGGGACCAACACACATACAGGTAAATGTGGGGCTTGTAATCAATGCATTTATATATATGAAACTAGCCCTGTCATGTTAAAGAATATAAATAGGACTAAAATATTCATGTCAAAAGGTAATTGTAAATCTAAGATGCTGGTATACATAGCATTGTGCTCGGTCTGTCCAGCATTTTACATCGGAAAGACAGAGAGATTTTTTTTAAACAAAGAATATATTCTCATATATATTGTATAAAACGGAACGACAAGAAGAATGCCCTAGCTAGACACATTATAGAAAAAGGGATAGAACATAAATTTAAGTTTGCCATATTAGAGACAGTAAAGAATAACCCAAGAGGAGGCAATATTAAAAATTATCTGGCATATAGGGAATTACATTGTCAAGTTTTAACAGATGCCACTTCTACACCAGGCATTAATGACTACCTGTCTATAAAACCTTTATTAATGTTAAACTGACATTTGCATTTTAATTTATTTCTGTGTTAATACTTTAACTTAGTTTAGCATAGTAATATTCATTTTCACATATTTATATATTTTTAATATTTTATATATTTTTGTTACTAGTAATGTTAACAGCTTAGGGTACACTCAAAAGCTTATTAACACTACAAAATATGTGTCATATCACTTTAACCTGATTACTTTTATTCAGCGCTTTTTGGCGCCAATTTTAAATATAAAAGAATGTAAAGAAATCACATTAATTGTTCTGAGGAAGCTCGCTTTTGTTGCGAGTGAAAGCGCTAAACCTGATTCTGTTTTTATATATTAAATTCTTTTTCATCAGCTGCAACCGGTCTGGATTCATTTTGCTGATCTACACACTGCGGGTGGATATATCTGTTTGGGAATTTTTTGTTTCTGCTTTTGCTGTTGTCCCGAACGGGTTGAGATCAATTTCTAATAATGGTCTGTTCATACTAACAGTAGGATCAAATGGCAATTGTACAGACATTTTTCTACCTGTCATGACTTCAAAAGGTGATATCCCTGTTTTACTCCGAGGAGTTGCTCTGACACCCAGCAAGATTCCAGGCAAATGTTTTACCCAATTTACCTTTTTCCAAACAGGGTTTAAGGCGTTCCTTAAGAGTCCTGTTCATTCTTTCAACAATCCTATTAGACTGGGGATGGTAAGGAAAGTACAGTTTTGTACCTACCATAAATGTAGATGTCCGATAGGTATGCATCTGCAGTCATAACATATGGGTTGTCCTGCCTCAGGCAGCCCTTCGGTCGGCCGGATTCCAAAGTCTGGGTCTGGCCTCGGCTGATGCCGCACTTTCCCCGACGTCAGAGCGTCTGGGGTACAAAAGCATCAGCCAACGCCATTTTCCTCAGTTTTTCTTGCCCCAGATGCCAGGTGCCCTCTAGAAAGGCTAAATTTGGATAAAAGCAATAAAGTTCCAAACATTTGCAATATTATATATATATATATACATGTATATACAAACAAATACACCATAATAGATTCCCCCAGCTAGCTAAAAGAGGGGTAAGCACCCTAGGAATACCACAGAGGGGTAGGAGGGAGGGTAAACCTGACTGCAGATGCATACCTATCGGACATCTACATTTATGGTAGGTACAAAACTGTACTATGTCCTTCAAGGATGCATCTGCAGTCATAACATATGGGTAGAATACCATAGCCAATCTGGGGGAGGAGGTACTAAGAAAAGGATGGTGTAGTTAAGATCCCCTGCAGGACTGCAGTAGCAAAACCTGCTCTGGATCTGGAGTATAAAGGTAGATTGTAATGTTTGGCAAATGCATGCATGGAGCTCCAAGTAGCAGCTTCTAAAATGTCCTTGGTAGCCACCCCTCATAGGAAGGCTGTAGTGGTGGCCGTGGCCCTTGTGGAATGAGGCCTAATGTTTGCAGGAACTGTCCTTCCATGAAAGGAGTAACAAAATTGAATGCAATTTCCTATCCATTTTGAAACTGTCTGTTTGGAAATTGCTTTCCCTTGCACCCCAGTAGCATATGCTACAAATAGTTGGTCAGTTTTTCTGCTACTTTTAGTTCTGTCCAAGTAGTAGCGTAGTTGTCTGTGTATATCCAGGGTGTGCAGAAGTTTTTCCCCTCTATTCTGTGGATTTGGGAAGAACATAGGCAAGTGAATAGCTTGGTTCAAGGATACCCTAGATACCACCTTTGGCATAAAAGTAGGATTGGTTCTTAGTGAAACTCTGTCCTGATGGAAGATAAGAAATGGTTGTACTGCCATTAATGCTTGTAACTCAGATAGTCTTCTTGCTGAAATTATTGCCAGAAGGAATGCAGTTTTCCAAGACAGAAACTGTAGATCCGCTGATGCTGCTGGTTCAAAAGGAGGAAGTGTTAGTTTCTCCAACACAAAGTTGAGATCCCAAGCAGGTAAAGGGGGTTTTCTTGGAGGTTTAATATTTTTGATCCCTCTCAGAAATTGCCTGAGGAGAGGGTGTGAGAAGATAGGTGGATCCACATTGTATTCTGCTGAAATTGCTGAGGCATGAATCTTAATGGAAGAATAGGACAGGCCATTGTGGAACAATTCTGCCAAGTATTCCAGAATGTGTGTCATGCTTGGCACTGTCACATCTAAGCCTTTTGATGTGTTCCAAATGAGAAATCTTTTCCATTTAGCTGAGTATGTCTTCCTTGTGGAAGGTCGGCGAGCTTCCATGATAATGTCCTTCACTCTCTGTGATAAAACATTTTGATTGGGATTTAAGGAATTTTCCAGGCAGTTAGCTGCAATGTTTTCAAGTTGGGATGCATGATCTTGAAATTGTTCTGCGTCAGAAGAGGCCATAGGGGGAGAGGCCATGGTTTTGCCTGTGACATGCTCCTCAATAGTGGATACCAGTGTTGCCTTGGCCAGTCTGGAGCTATCAGAATCACTCTTGGCTGTTCCTCCCTGATCTTCAGTAGAATCTTGTACATTAATGGGAGAGGTGGGAAGGCATATACTTTTAGAGCTTTCCAGCTGAAAGAGAGAGAGTCCACCCTCCAAGCTTGTGGGTGGTATGTCCTTGAGCAGAATGTCTTCATTTGATGGCTGAGGGGGGAGGCGAACAGGTCTACCTCCAGCATTCCCCATGCCTTTGCTATGAGTTGGAAGATGTCTGGGTGCAGCATCCATTCGTGTGCATCCACGGTAGTTCTGCTTAAGCTGTCTGCCAGTGTATTTTCTTTTCCTGGCACGAACTGGGACTGTAGTTGGATATTGAGTTTCAGGCATAGTTCCCATAGATTCATAGCCAGCCGGCATAGAGTGTAGGAGTGTGTGCCTCCCTGCTTGTTCATGTACCACATGACCGTGGTGTTGTCTGCAGGTGGCCTTGATGGAGGAAGGATTTGAAAGCCTCGATTGCATGCATCACTGCCAGCATTTCCTTTTGGTTTATGCGCATGCGTAGCTGCCCTTGAGACCATAGGCCTTGGATACATTTGCCCTCCATGTGTGCTCCCCATCCTAGGTCTGAAGCGTCTGTGGTGATGGTTTGTTTTGCTTTTGGTTTGTTGAAAGGCAAGCCTCTGTTGGTCTTGCAGGCCTGAGCCCACCACAGGAATTCCTTTTGAAGGCAAGGAATGATTAGTATCAAAGTTTCTAAACTGTGACTGTGTTGAGACCATAAACTCCTTAGGTACCATTGTAATTTTCTCATATGCAGCCTGGCCTGTGGTATCAGAATTATGCATGATGCCATGTAACCCAGGGCCTGCAGGATTTTCCTTGCAGTAAGCTGAGTTTGTCTTGTCAGAATCATGAAGTAATCCGGAAGTTGTTTTTCTTCCGTGAGAAAGGCCATTTGGGTGGTTGTGTCCAGATCTGCACCCAAAAAGGTTATCCTTTGGGATGGAACAAGTCTTGACTTTTGGATGTTGACTGTGTATCCCAAAGCCTGTAGCAGGTGGATGGCATAGGCCAAGTCCTTTATCAAATTTCCCTTGTTGTCCGCTTGTATAAGGCAGTCGTCCAGATATGGGTAGATTTGAATCCCCTGAAGTCTGCAGTGTGCAATTACTGATGCCAGGCATTTCGTGAATACTCTGGGCGCAGTAGATAAGCCAAAGGGCAATGCTGAGAATTGATAATGCTCTGATCCTGCAAGAAATCTGAGGTGTCTTCTGCAACTTGGTCGAATAGGGACGTGCAGGTATACCTCCTTGAGATCTAGAGTCACCAGCCAAGCCTCCTTGCCCAACATGGGAAGAAGTTGCTGTAGGGTCAGCAACTTGAATTTTGGCACAATGAGGTAAGTATTCAGTGCGGACAGGTCGAGAATAGGCCTCCACTGATTTTCTTTTCTTGGTACAAGGAATAGTCTGGAGTAAAATCCTTGGCCTTGTTCGGAAAGTGGTACCTTTTCTATAGCTTTTATTTGAAGCAAGTTGTTGATCTGCTTTAAAGCCTCTGCCCTCGGATTTGGTGGTAGGTTTGGCATTCCGTTTCTTTTTGGCAAAGTGTGGAAGTGGAACCTGTATCCTTTGTCTATTATTTGCAGTGTCTATGTGTCCCTTGTAATATAATGCCAGCTTTTTGAGAATAAAGCAAGCTTTCCGCCCAAGGGTGCTTCCAGTTGAGCCCTGGTAGGCGGAATCAGAGTAAAGTCATTGAGCCTGTCCTGGTGTAGTAGTTGTTGTTGCTGCTGCTGTTGCACTACCCCTCTGGTTGGCAGGCTGCCACTGACTACCTCTGTAGGAGCCCTTCGATTGGCCTCTGCCTCTGGGGCATCTGTTCCTACCTCTCTGGGCTCTGTCCGAGTCTGGAAAGGACCAATTCTTAGTAGGCCAGTTTCTGCTGAATCTCGGTGGTTGTACTTGCAGGAAATCCTTAACGGTTTGCACAGATTTTGCCTTTTCTTCAAACTTTAAGACCTCCTGAGCAGAGGAGCCAAATAAATTTTGTTTCTCCATTGGAGCATCCAGGAGTTTAGCTTTAACATAGTCTGGCAAAGATTGTTCCTTCAGCCAGGCATGCCTACGAATAACTGCCCCAGTCATAGCTGACCTAAATGAAGTCTCCAATGCATCATAACCACACTTTAAGAAATGATTACTAACCTGCTGTGAGTTGTGTACCAAGTCCTGAAGGGATTTACGGTCAAGGGGTTCAGGAGAAGAAAGTTTCTTATTCAGTTCATCTAACAAATACTCTTGGTACTGTATCATATGAAATTGACAATTTAATGCCCTGACGGAAAGAGTTGCAGAAGTATATACCTTCTTACCCCATCTCTCTAAAGCTCTAGACTCTCTTTCAGAAGGTAGAGGATTTTTGGCAGTGGCAGCCGCAACCCCTTTAGGGCCCTGAGAAATAGTTTTTGGGTCTGCAGAATGGGCTTTATACAGATGGAAATGAGAATCCGGGACCCTGTAGTATCTATCAGGTTTGGCAGGGGCCGGAGGGAGAGTATCAGGGGCTGTACTGACATCATTGTACACATCATCAATTACATTCAAAACAGGAGGTATAGCTAAGGGCCTATGTTGAGGCAAATGTAAAAAGATCCTTAATCTTCTTCTAGAATCAGAGAATTCCTGACCTTGCCATTGAAAATGCTCTCTCATGGAGTGTAGAGTCTCACCAAAGGAAAACTCTTCAGGAGGGGAGGCCGAAGGGATAGATTCTTCAGCATCAGAATCCTCATAGGGCGAATAAGCCTCCTCCTGGTGGTCTGACAACTCAGATCCATCCGTGGACTCATCTGAAGAGTGTGGGTCACAGGGGTCAGTCCTGGGCCTTTTGTCTGGTGGAGGGTGAGAGGCCCTGTCTGGGTGAGGTTGTGAACCTCTAATTAAAGAAATAAGGTCCTCTGCAAGGCTGAGGATCTGAGAACTAGAGGAAGGCCTCTGGGAGGTAGTCTTGGGAGGCAAAGCTTTAGAAAGTTTAGCAGCTTTAGCCCTAGAAAAGGCCTTAATGGACATGGAAGCAGGGGGCCTAGCTGCCCCACGTGCAGGAGTAGAAATGTCCAAAGGTATGGTGTTGGACATTTCCTGGACACTGGTTTCGGTAGGTAGCTCGGTAGCCGACTCAGCCGGGGCCTCCCGGGCCACGGTGGTCGGTTGAATGGATTCGGAAGAAGGAATCTCAGAGGACTCTGTTTCAGCCGAAACAGAGACACTCACGGTAGGCCTTACCGTGGTTTCAGCCGAAACCACGGGCCGCGAGTGTCAGTCCTTGTCCTTCCGTTTTTTCACCAAATGCGATGTCGGAGTCTCCGACGGCATTTTATATGCAAAACTAGCCCGAAAAAATTCCTCTGCAAACTCCGACCGACGTCTAAGAGTTCGTCGGTTGAAGGAAGCACAGGCTGAACAGGCCGATACGTCGTGGTCTGGGCCTAAGCAAGGAAGGCAGTAGGAATGGAAATCCTTATGAGGTATTTGTTTCCCCACAAGTTAAACAATTATTTACTTTATCTGACATCGGCTGAGTAAAGAAAGAGTCCCCAACAGGGTACTTAGCTTTTTCAAAGTCTTCGGTAGCTGAATTCACTGGATCTGACCGACCGGCACTTGCGAACAGCTTCTGCTACGGGCACCGCGCGGCAAGAAAGACTGAGGAAAATGGCGTTGGCTGATGCTTTTGTACCCCAGACGCTTTGACGTCGGGGAAAGTGCGACATCAGCCGAGGCCAGACCCAGACTTTGGAATCCGGCCGACCGAAGGGCTGCCTGAGGCAGGACAACCCATATGTTATGACTGCAGATGCATCCTTGAAGGACATCATTAAATCATTGCTGAATACCAAGCAAATTACACAAAGCTTTCATCAGTTTACTGACAAATTGTGGCCAGTTATCAGTCGATAACTCGTGGCCATCCCCAATGACAAAAAAATGTTTTTCCATAAGGCTTCTGCTGTAGCCTTAGCAGTCATTGTTTTTGTACGAATTGCTTCTACCCATTTTGGAAACACCAACTACCACTAGAAGATATCTGTACTCACCTTTAGCTGGGGGTAATGGCCCTGCAAATTCAAATTTGGATGGCATATCAAGGTCCATCTGCTGGAGTTCCCCTTGGTAACTGTGGCTTTTTCAAATGAGCATTACCCTGCAAACATATTAAGCATTCAGCATGCACGAAATCGCAGATTTTCTTTAACTGTGGATGCCAGTACTTGTTCGTTACAATGGGCCACAACGTTTGTGTACCCAAATGTCCCAATACCTGATGATTAAATTTCACTAACTGTTGTGCCTGTTGGTAAGGTATATAAGGAAGACTAGAACAGTCTTCGAAACATTATGCACAATATTGCCCTGGACTTTTTCCTACAACAGTACATTTTTCTAACTCTTCCTGCAGTCCAAACTTAGTTTGGATCTGCAGCAAATAATGCTGCAAATTCTGAGCTGAAAATGCCTGTATGGCATGTACTGCAGTGGTTTTATCTGGTACACCAGAAACATGTTCTGTAGGATACAACTGCATTCCTTCCTTGGCTGCCTTTTTTTGCCATCTGATCAGCATAGTTTCACTCCATTGAAAAATTTCATTTGTAGCTTTTTGATGAGCTTTTACCTTCAAGGTACTGTAGTACCCACAAGGGACTGACTACGAACCAAATTCCAAACAGCCTGTAAAACAGAAACATGCTTGAGTGATTTTGCCCATATTATCAACAAACCCTCTCCCCTTGCCCATGTAGACAAACGCAGCTGCAGAGAATTAACTACGTATGCACTGTCTGAAAAAATATTGACCGGTAGAAAATGCTGTAACACAAAGAACTACTTCCAGTTCAGCTCGCTGAGCAGACATTTGTCCCGGTAACTGAATCAGAGTCGGCTGTCCCATAGAAGGGTTTTTTGGTATTACTGCAAATCCAGTCCAAAATTGTCCACTGTCCCAAAATCCAGCATAGTCAAAGACGGATGGGCCTGTCCTCCTGAAAATCAGGAGACAGAATGGGCTTTTCTGGATTTTAAATGTGTGCGCCTAATGCATTTGTGTCGTTTTCCTTCATATCCCCTGAAGTTAGATACTTATCTCCTGCCTTTACTGTAACTTGCTTGACACTAAATAATGCCAACCATTTTGCAAACACTGCTTGACTGACAGTTTATTTAGCAGAGTCTCATTTACCAAAGCCTGTATGACAATGTGGTGTCTGTACTATATCTTCATAAAAAGCTGTAAGGTATTCAAGTTTGTTTTAAATCCCATTAAATGGCCAAAAGTTGCTGAATGCACGGGTGATATCCCCTCTCAACATGGTTATCTTTCTATTGAAAAAATGTAATGGGGCATAACATTTTTTTTATTCTAGAAAGAGTCCTGAGGCCACTCCTGCAAAAGAACAGAGAGTGTGTTAGGTCCAGCTGCTGCCTGTAACACAAAAGGATGTATTAGACTTGGAGCTACTAATTCTGTAGCCTTGGCCAATGCTGCCTTTAAAATCACTAAAAATAGTATTTTCCTTTGGTCCCCACTGTAGAAAGGGTAATTCTTTCTGGCTAGAAAGCATCTCAGAGGAACTGCCATGCTGTCATAATCCTCTATGAATTCCTGACTACAATTCATAATACCTAGAAATGTGCAAATCCAAATCCGGAATGGTAACTGGTTTATCCATTTGCAAAATTCCCTACACCCTCTCCGAACAAGGAGTACACCCAGAAGGATGTAAAATAGTACTTAGAAATTTTACTTCAGAGGACATGAATTGTACCTTTTCACTTTTAACTTTAAACCCTGCTTCCTGCAGTGTTTGAAGGACCTGTGTCACTTTAGCAAAATGCTGACTTTTTTTGTTTCAGACTGTACTAGTATGTCATCAATGTAATGCAGAACAGAATCATCAGATTCTAGACTTTGTAGTATTCGTCCAACTATTTGGTGAAATATAACCAGACTGTTTTGAAACCCCTGCGGTACCAGCATCATGACATACTGTTCATTTTGAAATGTGAAAGCAAACCATTGCCAATCTTTTTCCTGCAGTGTTACTGCAAAGAAACCATTAGCCAAGTCTATGACTGTAAACCACTGACCGGGGTTTTATTCTTGCTGCTAGCTCTGGGACCCCTGGAATCAGATGAGCTTGGGGAGTCGTGAATTGGTTCACTTTTCGTAAATCAATAACCAATCAGTAAGTGCCATCTTTCTTTTCAACTGGCCATATGGGTGAATTTGTAGGGCTATTTCCCTTTTAAATTATTTCCACATCAAGCCATTGTTGTATGCAATTTTGCATGTCTGTCTCTGCTTCCTTTGGGATCGGATGCTGTTTTTGAAACTGTGGAATAAAATCATCACTACCTACAGAAACTGCTTCCTGTAGCAGTCTGTGGGCCCTTGAGACCACAACGTAGGGAACTGCTTTATCTTTGACCATACTTCATTTTCAGTAGGGCTGACAGTACGGCCCTTTTCAGAACTGGTGGATACATGTATTGCCTCATACACAACATGGGACCTTGTCCTTGCCATATAATACCATTAGGAAGGTCTATGACAATTTCCATTTTGGACAATATATCCATTCACAAGATTGTGGAAGTGCAAGAATTATGCATTAAAAATACCTCTTTCACTGGTTCCCTTTGACGGGAGAATTGCACTTGTATAAGTTTACTATATATGGCTAAATATCCAAAGCCATTAAAACCTGAAATACAGGTTACGTTTAGACAAGTCAGGAGGCAAATGCCTACCTGTCACCGAGACAGCTGCTCCTGTATCTAGAAGAACAGTTTCCCACGTTACCCTCTACCCAAATGTTAAGTGGTCGTCCATCTTTCCTTTTCTTGAAGTTAGTCGAGAGGGACTTGGGTAGGGTGGGATCACACCCCTATAGTACACCTACTTGCCACCCCAAATCATCGGTGGTATTGGACTGCAAAGGACATAATTACAGTGTTTCCTCAACTTCTTCAGTCAACATAAGAAGACTGATTAAGTTCATGATGCAGAGCTATTTGTTGCTGATAATTAGGATTTACTGGACCCTCGGGAAATAAGTCAGAAAGAACAGTTGTATCCTATGTGCTAACAATATTACTTTGTATACTGACACTAGGTGTCACACCATCCCCTTTGCTGTACTGGGAATACTGACTAAGTGTTTGTGGTATATAGTTGTTGCTGTAGTCCCCTATTACCCTCAGTCACATACTGTTGAAGTGTACTGCTGTGTTTGTACTTCTGGCTGCATCACCTGTTGCTGTCATGGTACATGTGGCTTATCAAAAATTTTCACTGTAAGAAACTTGCCTCTTGTTCCTGGTGCCACCTGTGATATTTACCATCATTTTAGCATGGCCACAGGAATAACAAATAGGTTGCCTCTCTGGAGGACTCTCTAAAGGCAGAGTACATTAAGAAGTTAACTGAGTGGTTGGGGGAGCTGATTCTGCCCATTGTTGTCACTGTACAACTTGCCCTGCTGTGGGACTTTCTGTCCCTGATTAATCCATCTACCCCCTCCCCCTTACTTCATTAACAGCATGCAGAACTGTGTGTGTAAATCTCTTGTTTATGAGCAGCATTATCTTTACACATATGTGCTCTTAGCAATTTATCTACTAACTCTGAGTGTATTTGAAGATTCCTCATAAATAAGTTGGATATCCCCTGGGACACCTTCCAAATGGTCTAAAAAGGAGCACAACAGTTTTTTAAAAATTATCATCTTTCAAATCTTTTTCATTACTGCCATTAACTAGCATATATGCCAGCTGGTAATGTTTAGCCTGTTCTTCCAAGGAATCGCAGACTGTCATTTGACACCGATCTAAAATTGTTGGTGTGAGATTACCCCCTAGTATATGCTAACAATACTGCTGTCATTCTTAGGTGTTTAGTTTGTATTGGATACTGTTTTTGCTGAATAAAAGCCATAAAACACTGAGGGATAAAAATTCCAGAAACAATGCTCACGTATCATTCCATGCAGTGCCTACAGTTTTAAGAACACAAGCTTGAAATGTAATCATGTTATTAAAAATACCCTTCTGTTCATCCCACTTAGGGAGTGTCTCTAGACTGATAAACTTCAGCAGAAAAATCTGCTGATGCTATGATAGGACTGGTAACAGCAGTTTCTAGTGCTTTAGATTGATATTTTTCAAACAGGGCTTGTAATCTTAAAAAATACTGATTAGCTAAGCCTGCTGCTCTAGCAGCCTCATACTCCGGGAGTGTGTCTAAACTCGTCTGTCTTGCAACAATTACTTCATGCTGTGTGTCAGCCAGTTGCTTGCCATACGTTTCTTGCAAACGGACAATTACCCTTCTATCATACCAGTAGCTTTAATGACTTGTTGAATAAGTATGTGTAAAGGTCTTAACTTCATTCTGAGACTTTCAAAAACTGAGAAAATTCCTTTGTAAATTCAGCAGTGTCAACATGCATTTTACCAGACTCATTCCATTTATCACAGCAAGTCTGAAAGTGACCCATGAGGTCAAGAGTCAAGATCTTGCTGGTTGCTAACTTTAGCAATTCAATCTTTAAACTCCTGCAAATCAGACTGTAGAGTACAAATTTTGACATCTGCATCACCCTCTAATAAATCTTTTGCAACAGGATATATAGAAACAGGAACCATTGTCTGTGCTCTGTGCTTCAAGCATTACTTTTATCCTGGTTGTGTTCCAGATTTTGTACAATACGTTTATGACAAGGCATGCAAAAAGCAACATTTAAATCATTGCAAATAGCATATTTCTGTACATTCTGTGACACTTCTGCCTTACGTACATCTACATATGATTCAGACACATCAACAGTAAAAGATTTAGTGCACTTCTTGGCATTTTCATGAATTGCATTCATTGTTAAAAGAAACAGAAAATATTTACCACAAATACTCAGGACAAGGTGGCAAGTCTTGACATAGAGATCAGTTCGGGGAGAGTTCTGTGCTCTCTTTCACTAGATGCTGATGAGACGAATTTTCAGCAGTAGAAAATTGAACCCTGTACATCACAAACTATCGGAATGACAATTTCTGTACTGCCCTGTACTGAACTGCAGTGTTTGTCTTCAAGTCAGTGGAGAACGTTTTAGGAATAGAAGAATCTATTCTAAAAAGGTCTGCGCTGGAATGTCGTACTGTAAGAGGCACCTCTTCAGGTCACCCCCCCCCCCCAGTTGTTTGCACTGGACTGGTCTCGCCACTGTTAAAATTAAAGTTGTACTACACTATTCAGGTAGTCTGATTACCTTTATTCAATGAAGACACAAACAGATCTGCTGTTACGACATTCGTTTTACTGCATACAAAGTTGACATCTAGTTTAACAATGAAAAGTAATGCATCAAACGTACTCCAACTTAGAATAATCAAAGTCTCATACAAAAGAAAGCCCCAATCTTTAGTGTCTTTTCTGCCTACATCAGCAGTTTTGGAAATTTGCCAGAATAATATGTCTTTCCTCTCAAGCTGGTCTGCTGACAGTGTTTTCCATATCTTAAACATTCTGTTCCTGAAGAATAACTCCTTTCGTCCTTTACCTAGCTTGCATATAATATTGATGAGACACAGCTGCATAGGTAGTCTTTACCTGCTTGTAGATAATAAATTTCACAAGCTGCACAGTTTATAAGAGATGAGAATTAGAAGTAAAATATTTTAACAATGAATTCCAAGCTATATGTTTTTGCCAAGTCAGTTAACTGCGTGCACTATACACACTGAAATGCAGAACAAATCCACTGAAATACATTTCAACCTGTTCGTTACTCTCAGAGGAGAAAACACTCTCCTCATGGCATCAAAAGCCCCGTGGCTCCAGTCTGAAGAGATGCCTGGATCTGTAGAAACAGGCAGTCTCCGTGGCGCCAAAACCATGGGCTCCAAGCCAGAGTTGGGTGCCGAGCTCACCCGAGCTGAAGCCCTGAGAAGCAAAGTTGGCACAGAAAGATCAGTACAACTATCCTCTCCGAACCAGTGAGTGTCAGCTCCTAGACTCTAAGGTGGGAACGGAACAGGTCAGAGTAGTTGTAACCGAAAGCCCAATGGGTGTCTGTTCTGACGGTTCCACAATCATCGGTTCCGAATACTCCGGCTCTGAAACTTTGGGTCGAATCGGAGGAGGAATTGAATGGGTTGAGTCTGGGTCGGTTGCGAAGCCCTAAGGGTCGAACCCAACAGAATTTTGGGTAGTACCTATGACTGTAGACGTCTCTGTACCACTCGATCCACGTCCTTATCAGACAGTCTTGAGGACCAGGAAGCAATGGATGATGTCTCAGACTGCAGAATAGGAGATTTTAAAATGGGAGACACTGGCTCCAAGGCTGGGGACCAGCTCCCACTGACCACAATTACCTCCAGATCCATAAGCTTATGCACAGAGGTGGCAGTCTTACTAGATTTAATTGCTTTTGAAGTCGATGAGCCCTTTCTTGGTTCAGACTCCAACAGAGTTTGTAGATGCACTTTTTGAAGATTTAGTACGCTTGTCCATGTCTAGGGCTTCCTGAAAGGAAGATTTCAAGAGACCTCTTGCTATCAGATTATCCTTGCGTTCATGAATAATGTGAGAGCTAAAGGAGTGACAGATGGCACAATTTTCCTGTAGGTGAAGCTCACCTAAACAAAACAAAATTTGTACGGCCATCTGTAACTGACATCAGTCTGCATTTCGGACATTTTTTAAACCCAGACTTAACTTTCTCAGACATAACTCTGTCAACTGAAAATTACCCAATAATTCTATATACAACAAATTATATATAGATATTACATAGTTTAGTACTGGGCTAATTGCCTTTTTAGGCTATTTTAAACCTAGCCAATTACCCCAAGTGAGAATCAAACCCTGCACCTTTCATTTGAAAAGTGAACACCTTAAAACACACAGCACACACCTATATGAGAAATAATCCTAATAAAAGAGGGTCTTCTAAGACCAACAACTGTAACAACTATGAAACACACCAAACTGTTCAACAATTATAAAACCCTAATAAAAACCACAGGGTTGAATAAAAAGTATTTGCAAGTAATAGTAATAATAGCAAAGATATATTAATTTTCTAATTAAAAAACAGGCTACATATACAGGATAGGGAGTAAGTTATGTAATAACTCTATTTTAGTTCACTTATAGAAAAAAAAGGGCCTAAAAATAAATGGGCTTGAGAAAAGGCATTTACAAAAGAGAAGTGTCTCAAGTAGCTAACTGTAATCTAACAACGAACAACAAACAGGAATGAAATTTTTTCTTTAGACAAATATCAAAAGTTTGATAATACTGGCCCCAGCTGTTCGAACACCCGATCTGCTGCAGCGGCAAACGAGATCTGAGGAAAGCACTACTGCATCACGGGATAGGGAGTAGGCCAAGAGCTGTTCAGAGTACAGTTGTGCACCCTTACTATAAATGTAGATGTTAGAGTGCATTCACTGTTGCAGTCATTACATCTGGGTAATCTGCTGGCAGACTGCCCTCAGTCGGCCTGAATACCAAAGTGTTGGGTCCTGCATCAGTTGCTGTCTCCTCTTCCATGACGTCAGGTCATCAGGGGTATAAAACATGCAGCAGATGCCATTTTAATCAGTTTTTCTTGCCCCAGATGTCAGGTGCCCCCCAAATGGGGAGCAAGAAAATCTATAATTAAACAGCAAATATATATAAATGCACCTTAGAAAGATAAAATTTATCTTCAACTAAAAGCAAATATACCACAAAGGCTTTTGAGTATAGTGAAGGAAAGAAAAGGTATTGAATGGGGGATGGCGGGTGGGTAACCCGGACTGCAACAGTGAATACACTAACAACTACATTTATGGTAAGTGTACATAACTGTACTATGTTCTTCGTGTTTCACTGTTGCAGTCATTACATTTGGGTAGAATTCCAAAGCTATGGATGGAAGGATGGAGCTAAACAGCATTTGGAGCAGCTATAAGGCCCTGTAAGACTGCAGTGGCAAAGCCTGCCCTGGATTTAGAGAAGAGAGAGATAGATGGTAATGCTTTGCGAATGTATGAACAGAGCTCCAAATTGCAGCTTCTAGAATGTCTTTGGTAGGGACCTCTCTAAGAAAAGCTGCTGAAGTACAGGCAGCCCTGGTGGAATGGGACTCTATTCCCTTTGGCACAAGTTTACCAAGGTGCAAATAACAGAAATGAATGCAGTGGCTTATCCATTTAGAAATGGTCTGCTTTGATTTGGCCTTCCACTCTGATCCTGCAGCAAATGCTACCAGTAGTTGCTCAGACTTTGAGATTTTGTCCTGCTCAAGTAGAATCTTAGTTGTCTGTGTACATCTAATGAATGCAGAATCCGCTCCCCCTTGTTCTGCTGATTTGGGAAAACAGTTGGCAGGTGAATGGTTTGGTTAAGAGCCACACTGGATACCACCTTAGGCATAAAGGAAGGATTGGTCCTGAGGGCCACCCTGTCCGGGTAAAATATAATGAAAGGCTCCACTGCCATGAGAGCCTGTAGTTGTGAAACCCTTCTAGCTGAAGTGACTGCCAAAAGGAAAGCGGTCTTCCAAGAAAGAAATTTTTTATCTGTAGTAGCTGCTGGTTCAAAAGGAGGTAGGGTGAGTTTTTCCAGCACAAAGTTGAGGTCCCATGCGGGAGTTGGCACTCTCCTGGGAGGCCTTAAATTTTTGGCCCCTCTGAGATACTGTTTTAGCAGTGGATAAGAAAAGAGAGGAGGCTCTGTGTTGTAATGAGCCGATATGACAGAGGCATAGATTTTTATTGAAGAAAAAGATAGGCCCTTGTCAAGCATCTCAGTCAAGTATTGTAAAATCTGAGGAATATTGGGCTTTGCTGTGTCTACTCCCTGTGCTTGGTTCCAAGCACAGAATCTCTTCCATTTATCAGCATAAGATTTTCTAGTATTAGGCCTTCTGGCTTCCAAAATGACATCCATTACAGGTTTACTGGGAGATGTGGTTTGAATAATTAGTTGATTAGCCATGCTGCAGGACTCAGAGTTTGGAGCTGTGTGTGCAGAATTTGTTAGTTCTGCCGAGACAGTAGGTGATGTGTCTGAAGCAAGTACCATGGAGGAAGGAGTGACATATTCCTTAGAAGCGGACACCAGTGTTGGCGAGGCCAGTCCGGAGCAATTAAAATCATTTTTGGTTTTTCCTGTCTGACTTAGTAAGACCTTGGAGAGTAGAGCCAGAGGGGGAAAGGCATAGACTGATAGGTTTTTCCAGCTGAAGGAAAGAGCATCCACTTTCCATGCTTTTGTGTGCCGAATTTGTCCAACTGATAGATCTATTTGCCTCTCCCCAAAACTATGTCTGGGCTTCCCCATTTCTGTGTTAACATGTTGAACATTTGTGGATCCAGTTTCCATTTGTGCGGGTCCATAAGACTTCCGCTTAGGTCGTCTGACAGAGTATTTTGCTTTCCTGGCAGGAATTGAGCTTGAAGATGCATTTGGTAAGTCAAGGCTGTGTTCCACAAGGCCATGACTAGTCTGCGGGGGGGGGGGGGGGGGTAGGAATGGGTACCCCCCTGGTTGTTTATGTACCACATAACTGTTGTGTTGTCTGTCTTTATCAGCAGTTGTCCTGGATGAAGCAAGTTCTTGAAAGCTGTCAGCGCATTCTGAACAGCTAGCTTTTCTTTCTGGTTGATATGCAGATGCATTTGGTTTGGGCTCCACTTGCCCTGAATGCATCTCCCTGCCAGGTGGGCCCCCCAAACAGTCTGATGCGTCTGTAGTTAGGGTTTGGGTGGCAGGTGGTAGAGTGAATGACAGTCCCTTGTTTTGGTGGGTGAATGACAGTCCCTTGTTTTGGTGACATGTCTCTGCCCACCAAAGAAACTCCTGTTGTAGGCAGGGAATGAGAGGGATCATAGTTTCCAGGCTGTGAATGTTGACTCCATAAACTTTTAAGGTACCATTGAAGTTTCCTCATATGCAGTCTTGCATATGGAATTAGTAGAATGCAGGATGCCATGAACCCCAAAGCCTGCAGAATTTGTCTTGCAGATAACTGGGTTTTTGTTGCAATTTGTTTGAAGTATGTTGTCAACTGCAGTTGTTTGTCTGGCGTGAAGTAAGCCATCTGGGCAGTTGTATTCAAGCTTGCACCCAGGAATGTCACTATTTGAGAGGGTACCAGTTGTGATTTCATTTCGTTTATGGTGTACCCTAGGCATGCTAGTAGCCTTTTTACAAATGCCATATGTTGAAGAATAGTGTCCTTGCCCTCTGCCTGAATGAGGATAGTCCAGATAAGGAAAGATTTGAATGATTCTTTGCCTGCAGAATGCAAATACTGGTGTCAAGCACTTTGTAAAGACCCTGGGCGCAGTAATAAGCCAAAGGGCAGTGCAGAGAATTGGTAATGCAAAAAGCCTGCTTTGAAGCGGAGGTATCTTCTGCAAGATTCCCTTCATGGGATATGCAGGTATGCCTCTTAAGTCTGAGTTACTAACCAAGCATTCTTGCCTAGCATAGGCAGTAGCTGTTTTAAAGTCAGCATTTTGAAATGTCCCGGAACGTGTTCAGAATCAATAAGTCCAGTATTGGATGCAATGAATCGTCTTTTCTGGGTACCAGGAAAAGTCTTGAATAAAATCTTTGTCCTTTTTCCTTTTCTGGTACCTGCTAAATAGCCCCCATATCCATGAGGGACAGGACTAGTTTCTGGGCCTCTGCCCACTGGTTTTGTGGCACATCCGGCCATCCGTTTGGAATTGGCAAAGTATGGAAATGAAATCTGTACCCCTGGGATACTATCTTTAATACCCACTTGTCCTGGGCAATTAACTGCCAATTTTGAGCAAGGGGGCTGCGAAAAGATAAGTGCTTGGAGATGGTAGAGGGAAGTCATGGAGACTGCTTACTGTAGGGTTGTGCTTTGTTACCACCAGATTTGGAGGTGGAGGCACCCCATTGCTTTGACTTGCAAGATCCTGTAACTGATATCTGGATCCTTTTGAGCGCCTGGGTTTGCCCAGAGTGGCTCTGTTGGACACAGGAAAGGACCAATTTTTAGTACGCCAGTGCTTACTGAACCTGGGTGGTTGCACTTGCAAAAAATCTTTTACAGTTTGCATAGATTTAGCTTTGTCTTCCATTTTCTTTAAAACCTCTTCTACCTTATTACCAAACAGAGTATCATGCTGTAAAGGGGCATCCAACAATTTAGCTTTAACATGATCAGGCAGATTTTGCTCCTTGAGCCAGGCATGCCTTCTTATCACAGATCCAGTAACGGCAGCCCTACAAGAGGCCTCCAAGGAATCAAAACCAAATTGCAAAGCATGCTTTCCAACCTGTTCTGCTGCATGCAATAAATCCTGTAACTCTATTTTCCACACAATCAGAAATAAACATAATTTTCTGTTTCAGTAAGCCCATAACATGCTGTTGATATTTAAGCATATGAAACTGGCAGTTTAAAGCCCTGATAGCCAAGGTTGCAGACGTATACATCTTCTTACCCAATCTATCCAGTGCCCTGGAATCTCTATCAGAAGGGGTAGGATTTTTGGCTGTAGAAGCCTTAACACCCTTGGGACCCTGAGAAATAGTCTCCGGATCAGCAGCAGGATTTTTGAAAATACATTTTTGGTAGTCAGGAACCCTGTAATAATTTGTCTGGCTTACTAGGAGCCGGAGGCAAGGAATCAGGAGCCATGCTTGATTCTGAGAACACATCATACACAATGTCTAATACAGGAGGTATTGCCAAACACCTATGCTGAGGTAGAACAAGGAAATCCCTAAACATCTTTTTTGATTCAGAAAAGTCCTGACTCTTCCAATGAAAATGTTCCCTTAAAGTATGCAAAGTCTCTCCAAAAAAGTAATCCTCAGGAGGAGATGCAGATGGGATAGATTCCTCTGCATCAGAATCCTCATAAGGTGGAACAGAAAATTCCTGATCAGAAGAAATGGAAACCTGATCTGAAGATTCATAATCAGTGCCTCGCCTAGGCCTCTTAGCAAGGGGGGGGGGGGGGGTTGGGACCCCCTGATCAAGGTAATTAATCCTCAGCCATTTTGATAATTTGTTTTTTAGGCATAGGGGCCTGAGCACATGGCTCATGGCTCAGGTGTCAGTTTTTTAGACAGAGAAGTTGTTTTTGACCTTGTTTTTGTTGATGGCGTTGGTTTAATATAAAAATGTTGAGGCCTGAAAACACCCTCAGAAGCTGGTGCCTGCTCAGCGGCTCCAGACCCATCCAAGGGAGAGAAATCCGCGGGTTCAACACTTCGCGAAGCTCGCAGCATCCAAATGGGTCTCTGTAGAGGCCTGCGACTCAAAAGCAGCGGGTATCAAGGGCTGCGAAAGCGCCTGAGTACCGGTGAACCAGCGACTGGCTTAGGAGAAGCTTAGTCTGTTTTGGACCTAGACTGTCTCAGTCTTTTTCCTTGCATTTTTTGTGAACTCAGGTAGTCGGATTGCTAACAGACGACATTTCAGGATAGTTAAATCTTGAAACAAAATATTTAGAACCAAAAATATACAGATGCTTAGTAGTGCTTTGGTTAAATTTAGCACAAAAGCGACAGCAAGGCACATTGTGGTCAGGACCTAATCAAGGAATACAGTACAAATGAAAATCCTTGAGGTATTTGCTTCCCCACAAGTAATGCAATTATTAACTTTTACGGACATCAGTAAGGAGCAAGAAAAAGTTTCCCCAACGGGGTACTTAGCTGAAGACTTCGGTTCTGAAACTCGAAAAACAAAAATTTCAGGAGTCTGCCGACCGGCACTTGCGAACTGCTTCTGACTCTGGCACTGCGCGGTAAGAAAGACCGATTAAAATAGCGTTGGCTGCATGTTTTACACCCCTGACGTCATGGAAGAGGAGACAGCAACCGACCCAAGACTTTGTTATTCAGGCCAACTGAGGGCAACCTGCCAGCAGATTACCCAAATGTAATGACTGCAACAGTGGAACACAAAAAACATCTCCAGCGTTATGGAATTTGGCTGAGTCAGAGCAGAGGATCGGCTCCGAACCCATCAGTGAGAATGAAGGCGAGATAGAACAACTTCACATCTTGACATCAACTATTTTCACTTCATTACTTAAATGCACAATGCTGTTTAAACAGATAGTGACGGTGAGGAAAACCTGATCAACAATGCAATAGTTAGTTCAGTTACATGCTGTTTTGATCCTCAAAACTGATTAGCTCTGAACAGGTGAGCTGCATATTTTCACGCCAGTCTCAAAATGCGTTTTAAATCAGCAATTTTTTTTAGACAGAAGTTGAAAAACTGCCTATGTTATTGATCCTTTTCCCATTGTAGTTCAGTATAGTGGTCGTAAGCGTTTTGTGTTTTCAGCAGAGATGCTTGCTAATAGTACTGCTTGGGGGGGGGGGGGTGCGTGATGACATCACCTATCGTTAGACTCAGTCAGATATTTGGAGGGAATATAGCAGTAACTGCAGCTTTTGCAGAGTCCACCCAGCACCCACGTCAGGATGAGAAAAAAAAAAAAAAAAAAAAGTCAGCCTCCACCCTCCAGGTAAGAAAAAGTTACGTTAACGGGTCCCAGATTCTTCAGACAGTAGTTCCAGTAGTTTATTTGTACGCAGCAGCGTTCATTATGGGCAATCTACTAAGGGGAGATGGGAGTTTGTATTTTATCTGTGTCGCTAATGTATGCTTTTTTGTTATAGCGCCAACAGTAAGAAGCCCATCTTGTAGAATGGTAATTAGCCAAACGTTAAGCAAACGGAGATGTGACATATATGCTCTGTCATTTTGTGTGTGTGATCACACTAATGGCCTGGCTTAATTGCTTTCTAATTATTTGTATGTGTGATCATGCTAACGGACCGCTTTCAGAATTAACAGACAGTGATGCTTGCTTTCTCAATAATGGCCCTTGCAGAATTAAGCATTACTGTAATTTTATCAGCTTGCAGAATGCTTTCTCATTATTTGTAAGCAGATAGTGAGGCTTTCTCAGCTTGCAGACGCACAATTTTTTTCTCATAACCAGCAGACAGTGATGCACGGAGTGTGTGCGTCTGTGCGCGTCTCTGTGCACGCGCCTGTCTGTGTGCGCCTGTCTGGACAGTGATGCTTACTTTCTCATTAACAGCCCTTACATAATTAAAGCATTATTATTTGTAATTTTCTCAGCTTGCACTTGCAGAATGCTTTCTCGTTATTTGTAAGCAGACAGATTACTTTTACTTCTGCAGAGATTGTGCATATTTACTGATACTGGTGGATTGTAGAAGTTTGAGTAGACTGATGGAAATGTTCTGAATTGGGCAGTCATTATTGGTTCATGCATTTTGTTTCATTGCGTACTGGAAAAATACAAATTTAAAATGAGCTCTAACAAGTGTGCTGTATTACATAAGGAATATAATTTAATACAGTCAGGAAGGTATATCAAAAACCACATGTTTGGTGTGCAAGGGGCTTATGGTTTTTTGAAAACAGCCCAAAGGTAATCTTTATCCGCCATGGGCTAGATGCATTTTTTTGGATGGGGGTTTCAATGCTGTTTCAATGAATGAGTTTTAAAGTTTTAATGCCAAGTCTATTTTCATTATGAGACTGTATTGTTTTGTTTAGCTGATGTCTATTAGTGTTTATGCTATAAAATGTAAAAGGAACTTTGAGGAACATGAACTTTAAGACCCCAAATGAGGTACATTCCTCGTACTGCAGTACACTTGAGAGGTATGGCTAGGGGCCACATTTTGTTAGTCTGTTCTTCAGTTTTCAGTTTGTGTTTGAAATTTGGTATCCCACAATTCCATTGGTGTGGACAGGGTTAAATAACTATGTATGCAAATTTTATGTTAATCAGAGTACAGATTTGTACCTATTTTTCATGGGCCTTTGTCGAGATTTTTGATGTTTCCAGGTTGAGAGGCATGGCTTGTATGCAAGCACGGTTTTGGAATTAATGCAAACATGAACAAGCAATATCTCATGAAGGTGTCAAAGAAAACACCTGGTGGTGTCATGTTTAAAGATAGCCTAGTGGGGCAAACCCAAACAGCTTAAGCTACTGCAAACAGTGATCTAAATGAACATTGTTCGTATTCCACACAAAATGACTGAATGCGAGTACGATGAAGATAAACATGTTTTACTATATAAAGAAGACACTTAGTCCAATCCTGGGAACTAGAGAAAGCAAACGCTTCAAACATTTCCAGACTTCCTATCTTCAGCTAGTTACTGTGTGCATTAAAAATACAAACGCAGAGATCACTTTCAGTTTACATGGCATATATGACTGATTTAACAGATGAGATTTTTCTTGATGAAATGGGCAACCATATAATAATGGCTGTGGCAAGCTCCTTTCAACAAAAGTACTCTCAACAAAATAAACTAAGGTACTGAAGTTAACTGTCAGAAGGAAGCAAAGACAACTCTCAACAGAAAACGTGAACTTGAGTTGCTAGCCTTTTTATTCTTGTGTGATGGTTACAAAATTAACAGCACTACATAAAAAAGTTACTTTGTATTTAAGCTCATCCAAATGGTACACCAGTTCAACTAAAACTTCTCAGACTCCCATTTTTTAATAAACTGGATATTTTCAGTAGACAAGACTGCACAGCTGCCCAATTACAAAAGATAAATATCTAGCATACAGAGCACACCTTGCTGCTTCCAGACCAAATTTGTTTGCTGACTTCCCGTTACACAAATCTACACATTTGAAAATATTTACTGAAGTGCAAGAAAATGCCCGCCTTCTTTAACTGCAAGCATAGCGGGGAAACATTTTCACATCTTCAAATACCTGCAGCAGCTTGAACTGTATTCAAGAATACATCTGCATTTTATTTTAGAATTCTAAATGGAGATCCAGCTATAAAATTGCCATTTTTTATTTAATTTTTTAAACATATCTCAATGCTTTACTTTGCCTTTCACTGCTCCTGGAGATTTGCTTCTTTTGAGTACCTCCAACTTCACCACAGTTGTTCAAAAGGAGTAGACAGATGTTAACGCATGATGGGCTTAGTCTCATGCTGCACTCCTGTTCCTCAGAGGATGCCCAAAGTAGAACTTGGGCAGCACCACCACATTCATGTTTGTAGACTACAGGACTAAAGCTGGCTCTGAAGTCACTACCTCACAGCACTTCTGATGATCTTTCTTCTACCTTCCATAGTCTCTCTGCAAGTAAATATAAAAATATTACTAAACGTAAATGACTAAAGAATGCACTTCATCTGTCCTACCACCAATTCCAAAACATTGAATAAAGAAGCAAAAGCCTTACATCATACAAATGAAAGCAACTCATCACTACCCACCTGCTATGGCCAAAATCCTACTTGGAGCTCTGAAAACACCACTGATGCAAATCAATTTAATCTGAAGTTCTGTGAATTGCTGCCGATTTCTGCTACACTGTACAAAATTCTGAGTATTGCACAATCCAAGGCAGCATGTTCATTTTTTTCCCCTTCATCCATCCCTTTTGCAGTCAGTCCTTTCCGAACTACCTCAAGTCACGGCTGCTGTTAAGCAGTCAGTTTATTCAGCAGTAAACACTTCTTAACAACTTGCAGACTTCTGTATGGAACAGAACACAGTGGTAGAGCAGCCTGCATTTGTAACCTCTTATGATGTTACGGCTTGCCCACATTACTTACTGCTTAGAAAGTCTACACAGCAGCACCAGAACCTTTTCCTTCCTCTTTGTAACCTTTCTTGCTTCCACAGCAAGGGCTACAAGAAAAAAAAATGGAAAGGAATGGGCAGTCCTACAAACAAGTACAAGTGATGCCATCTTGCTGAGGACAAAGGCAATTCAACTAGTAAGACTACTACTGCCCAAGCAGACAGAACAAGCCACTAAAACATTAGATATCAGTAATAAACGTAATCCAAAAGCTACATACTCTAGACGCACCTAACAAACTTGGTAAAGCTAATTTATACATTACCATAGTGGAAAAGGATGGCCAAAACAAGATTTATACTTGCACTATACATATGCAAGCCAAAAACATAGAAAATCTGCAGTCTTGTTAGTCTTCCCTTCACTGAACATAAGGTGCTGACACTTGAGGACTTTGCTTTTCTGTACCTCTGCCTTTGAGTCTTCTCCAGCTCCAGTCTTCTATGAAGATTAATGTTCACTGCTCTGAATTCTTTGACAGTTACCACTGCATAGGTTCATAGGAGGTTACTAGGCTAATGGACCTAGGGCCTTAAGCCTGGGCAAACAAAACCTTAACTTGACTGCAGTTAGACAATCATTGTTACAGCGATTCTATGATCAGCACCTACTACTCCTGTCCATGACAGGTGCCATCCCTGGGGTGAATAACTGTCAAGGTTGCGTTTAAATAGGGTCATTGAGGAGCTTTCCATGTTAAGTGGGAGCTTATTTCACAGGAGTGACCATTTCTGGGCAGAAGGATTCTGCAGTCTGAAATAAAAGGTGTGCAATTTCCTTAACCACCAAATATATTCCGACATTTTTTTCTTACTTTACAGGTTGTGCCTACTAAAGGGAGAGTGTAAGCTAAGCATGAGTGCAGGGACTTGGCACACTAGTCAACTTCACTGTACATCAAGAATGTGTGCACAAGGCTTCCTTCCAATCAGACGTACTGTTTACAGACTTATCTGAAGGATGTTGAATAGAAGTCCCACTTGGAATTTCTCAGGGTTCAAGGAGGGAAAACTAGTACTGTGTGTACAAGCTGCTCCTTTTACACTCTAGAAACCACTTTCACCCCCCCCCCCCCGAGTGCATGGCACTTTTCGGCTTTTCCCGGTTAGGGGTCGCCACAGCGGATCACCTGTCCGCTCATGATTAGCAGTGGAGTTTTTACAGTGTCGAGTTGCCAGCCCGGCGCCCAACCTTCCACAGAAGGCGCACACATGCACACACTCACACCTAGGGCCAATATACAGTGTCCAATCCACCTATAGCATGTGTTTGGGATGTGGGAGGAAACCGGAGCACCCAGAGGAAACCCACACAACCACAGGGAGGACACGCAGACTTCGCACAGAAGGCATCCCAGCCGAGGATCGAACTGGAAAACCTCTTGCTGTGAGGCGGCAATGCTAACCCGGCTCAAAATAGGGTGCATTCATACCAGCTTCCCTCATTTGTGTAAAAATCTTCCTAGGGCTTATTTTCCAGAAGGATTTCTGGAGTCCTTTTTGGACAAGAAAGTGCAAGAAAATTAGGTCTCTCTTCAGTGGGCCTTCTGTCACTAGGGTCCACAACCCAGGACCATCAGGATGCCTGTGTCACACAAGGACATCAATTCTTTCTTGACTCTCAAACAGCAGGGAGTACAGGATCAGAGAACTAGATGTCCAGCTATTAAATGAGCACATGGATTACAGCTAATAAGAGGAACCCTCAAAGCTCCCTCTTAAACTGCAAAGCAAGAAGAGAACCTTGTACAGTTGGGGCAAGGTGGGAATAAAAGATGACTGGGTACCTGCTCCAACCACAGGGCAGTAACAGGTAAAAAAGGGGGTAGGGGTGATATTACTGAGGCAGTAAACACATTCAAACAGACAATTATATTACGTTCATACAAAACTGCACTGTATTTTTCATACTGTTTGTGTTTGCAGTAGTGCTAACTCTTAGGAATAGTATCAAAGCTTACATAGCCTGGAGGAAGGCCATGACAAAAACTGCCCTAGTTCTGGAAGAAATTCACAACTTGTGATGCTTGAAAGAGGTGTGAACAGCTGTCCCCATTTCCAAGACAGCCTAGGTGCTGACCCCCCATTTCTGCGATGGTTGCTGCATTTGCCCTAGAAGGATGATGTGCCCCAACACTTTAGACGTAGCTTTCCCAAGAAAGGAGTAACCATGAAATGCAGTGGGCTAGTCACTTGGAGGTGGCTGTTCCGACACAGGTCTGCCCTCCCAGTCCTTTGTAAAGGCTACATGTAGCTGGTCAGTTTTTCTCCTTTTTCTTTGTAAAACCCAGTTGCCTAGGGACATACAAAAAAGCAAAGCTCTTTCCCCTTACTTTTTGTGGATAGGGCAAAACATTGGGAGGTTGACTGCTTAACAGAATTTTCTGCCAACACCCTGGGAATAAAAGATGGATTTGTGCAAAGGATAACCCTTGTCCTTGTGGAAAATGAACACACTGCACACAAGGGCTGGCCACTGAGAAGAGTTTTCTACTTAGAGAATGTGAAAGGTTCAGCAGCTGCTGGCTCACACAGTGTCAATTCTTCCAGTACACAGTTCAGGTAACAAAGGTGTGTGTGCATCTTCAGTGGTTAAGTGCAGAACTGCATCACTTGCAGAAAGGAATAAAAGGGAGATCCCAGAGTAAGAAGTTGCAAATGTATATACTTTTAATGAAGCATAAGGTTAAGCCTGATTGGTAAAGGTCAGAGATACTGAGGACCACTAGCACAACTCAATTGTGTTTTTTTTTTTTTTTAACTGAACCTCTTACAACAGAGGCAAGAAGTACGATCTGTGCTCAATCACTAGCTATGAAAGCTCTGGCAGAAAATCTGTTACAACAAATATACTTGGTTACTTTAGAAATAAATATCTAACCTGATGCCCAACCACTAAATCTAGAAAAAGTGAAACTAAGCAGTGCCCCACAGCCACATTCAATAAACAAATCAAGAACCCTAGATATTTCTCCAGTGGGGAATATATACCTATACTGTTGTACCAAGGCCAAAAATTAGATACTTCCCATCAACTACAGAGGTTCTACTCTAGAAATCGTGGCAAGAACTAGAGATGGCATGAACAGATTAGATGCTCCTCTTGCACCACAGGTGTCCTGACACCCCAGAGGGAGGGTGTCCACCCAGCCATGAAAGATGAAAAGCTCCGAGTCAGGATGCATCTCACCCTTGTGCGACAAAAGCCCCCAAGTTGGTACTACTGCAACAATGAGGACCTTCTAGAAATGTTTTAATAGAATCAGTGCTACATTTTAATATACGTTACTTAGCCAAAATGGAAACAGTCTTCTAGCCAGAGAGCGGACCACGTGAAATGTAAGGGGGAATAATCTGCATAATATGTTCTTTTCTGGACCAAGAAATAATCAAATACAAGAACCTCTACCCAAACAGGGCATCCAAAAAAATACAAGTACATGTGAAAAACATGCAAACAGCCAAATACCTAAGCTAACCAGCAAAATGCTCACATCATGAGATAATGGAAGGCAGATGCTACACTATAAATGACAAAAATGTGGATAACCCTTCTAGCTTCATGCCTGTTTTTTGAAGGCAATAACTGATATATTGCTAATAAAGCAAAGTATACATGTTGCTTCCACATTTCATCGAACATATGAGGGGGAAAGTTTTGCAAGAAGGCAAGCCTCCCTGCTCCTCCCATGTATAACAACTCAGAATCTGACAGTGGGCTTTAGAAATTTTTCCTCATTGTGTGCAGCTTCACACACTGAAGTGAAGTTTGGTGATACGACAATTGGCCAAAGCAGCCTGCCAATGCACAGGTAGACAAAAAAAAAAAAAGTGTATGTATAACCTATGATAATCTGAGCTAGAAAGCAATGAAGCATACACTTAATGAACATCATCTGAATGAGAAAACTAATCAAAGGCACATAACTAAAAAAAAAAAAAAAATTCCTTATTTCAGCAATAATCCTAAACATCTAAGGCTATGGAAAGTACCTTCAAAGAAAGTATCCAAAGGGACTGCCTCTGCAGTGTACTAAAAAAAAAAAAAGTATGGAAAATTACCAGCAAGTGTGAAAGTGCCAGACCCCAGCTGAAAATGTTTCCAAGACTTTGTTCCATTTTAGGCGTCTGTCTATAGACGTTTATACAGTACAGAAATCTGTATCATTGGGATGAGGAGACTTAACAGTTTCTAGTAACTTAAAACCAGACAAAACCCTAGGTCCACTATTCGTCAACTGAACATTAAAGGTCACTCAGTGTCCTATGCAACTGAAAACAAAATGAGCCAGACACACAGGTGGACAGCAATAGCAGAAAAGTACAGTTTTGTACCTACCATAAATGTAGATGTTAGAGTGTTCAACCGTCATCACACTTGGGTTATTCTGCCGTCAGGCGGTCCCGCAGTCGGCCCGAGTTCCAAAGTCTTGGTCCGGCATCGGCTGCTGTCGCTTCTTCCCCGACGTCAGTGCGCCAGGGGTATAAAAGAGGCATCAGACGCCATTTTCTTCAGTTTTTCTTGCCCCAGATGTCAGGTGCCCCCAATAGGTACGCAAAATATTTTATATATATATATATATATATATATATATATATATATATATAGCTAGATAAAAATAAAACAATACCTTTAGGCACAAGCAAATGCACGACAGAGGTTGTATAGGATAGAGTGGTATAGATAAGTTCAGCTAGTTCAGAGGGGATGGAGGGAGGGTAACCTGGACTGCAGCAGGGTGAACACTCGAACATCTACATTTATGGCAGGTACAAAACTGTACTATGTTCATCGTGTTACCCTGCTGCAGTCATCACACTTGGGTTGAATCCCAAAGCTAAGGATGGGAGGTGGAGTTAAGGGTTAGAAGAAGCTAGTAGGCCCTGCAAAACTGCAGTGGCAAAACCAGCTCTAGTCTTAGAATATAGAGGTAAGTGATAGTGTTTGGTGAAGGTGTGCACTGAACTCCAATTTGCAGCTTCCAGAATATCCTTGGTTGGCACTCCCCTGAGAAAGGTTGCTGATGTAGCTGTAGCCCTGGTGGAGTGGGACCTAATGTTAGCAGGTACCAGTTTCCCATGATGCGTGTAGCAGAAACGTATGCAATGCCCTATCCATTTAGAAATGGTCTATTTTGAGACAGCTTTTCCTTGTGATCCTGTAGCATAGGCTACAAAGAGCTGGTCAGATTTTCTGAAAGCCATAGTTTTATCCAAGTAGTAACCTAATTGCCTGTGAATGTCCAAAGAGTGCAGGAGTCTTTCTCCTTTGTTCTGGGGATTTGGGAAAAAGGTGGGCAAATGAATGGTTTGGTTTAGGGCCACACTGGATACCATCTTTGGCATAAAGGAAGGGTTAGTTCGTAGAGAGAGACTGTCGATGAAAAATGAGGAAAGGCTCCACTGCCATTAGTGACTGTAGCTCTGAGACTCTTCTAGCTGAGGTTATTGCTAGTAGCAGGGCAGTTTTCCATGAAAGAAATTTTAAATCGGCTGAAAAAGCTGGTTCAAAGGGCAGCAGTGTAAGCTTTTCCAGAACAAAGTTGAGATCCCAAGTAGGTGTTGGTGCTCTCCTTGGCGGTCTTATGTTCTTAGCCCCTCTGAGGTACTGTCTTAGGAGTGGATGTGAGAATAAAAGGAGGATCCGTGTTGTAATGAGCTGAAATTGCTGAGGCGTGGATCATAATAGATGAAAAGGCAAGTCCTTTGTGCAACATTCTCAGTTAAATATTGTAGAATCTGAGGAATGTTTGGATCAAAGGGATTTTGGCCTTTAGCCTGGTTCCAGGCGCAAAATCTTTTCCCATTTGTCTGAATAGGTTTTCCTGGTGCTGGGCCTCCTGGCCTCCAGAATGACATCCATAACAGCTTTGGATAGAGGTGTTGGCTGGTTGTTTAGGTTAATTTGCCATGCAGCCAGGTTTAAAGTCTTGAGCTGGCTGTGTAGAATCCGATTGTCTCGCTGGGTGAGCAGCTGAGGAATTTGTGGTAAAATCCATGGTGGGCCGTGGGACATGTTTCTTAGAATTGGATACCAATGCTGGCATGGCCAGTCTGGTGCAATGAGTATCATTTGTGGCCTCTCTAATCTGACTTTCAGCAGTACCTTTGCTAGAAGAAGCAGTGGAGGAAAGGCATACACTGTTAATGTTTTCCAACTGAATGAGAGGGCGTCCACTTTCCAAGCTTGTGGATGGAATGTCCTTGTGCAAAATTTTTGAAGTTGGTAGTTTTGGGGGCTTGCAAACAGATCTATGTCTGGGCGTGCCCATTTTTGAGCTATCATGGCAAATACGTGTGGATCCATGATGTTTCTGCTTAGGTCGTCTGCCAATGTGTTTTTCTTTCCTAGCAGGAATTGTGCTTGTAATTGAACCTGGTAAGACAGTGCAGTGTTCCACAAGGTCATTGCTTGCCTGCATAGAGGCTAGGACTGTGTGCCCCCTTGCTTGTTTATGTACCACATTACTGTGGTATTGTCCGTCTTTATTATTAGTTGTCCTGGGTGTAAGAGGTCCTTGAAAGCTGTTCAGGCATTCTGTACTGCTAGCATTTCTTTCTGATTGATATGCAGATGCCTCTGATCTGTAGTCCATTTGCTCTGAATGCACTGTCCTGCCATGTGTGCTCCCTAGGCATAGTTCGATGCATCTGTTGTCATAGTTTGCCTGGCTGTGGGGTAAGGTGAAAAGCTGACATGCCTGTGCCCACCATAGAAACTCTTGTTGAAGGCAGGGAATGAGTGGTATCATTGTTTCCAAGCTGTGGCTGTGCTGAGTCCATACGCTTTTCAGGTACCATTGTAATTTCCTCATATGCAGTTTTGCAAATGGTATTAGTAGTATGCAAGATGCCATGAATCCCAAGGCCTGCAGAATTTTTCTTGCAGAGAGTTGGGTCTTTGTTGCCGTTATTTTGAAATATTGAGTCAGCTGTTGTTGCTTGTCTGGCGTGAGATAAGCCATCTGGGCCGTTGTATTCAAGCTGGCACCCAGGAATATTATGTTTTGTGAGGGCACTAGTTTTGATTTCTTTTTGTTTACGGTGTACCCTAGGCAACTTAGAAGGGTGTTTGACAAATGCCAGATGCTTTAAAAAAATGTCCTTGCTTTCTGCTTGAATGAGGCAGTCGTCCAGGTATGGGTATATTTGAATTCCTCTGTCTGCAGTATGCAATTACTGGTACCAGGCATTTTGTGAAGACCCTGGGCGCCAGTAGATAAGCCAAAGGGCAGTGCAGAGAATTGATAATGCGTTGAACCTGCAATGAAGCGAAGGTATCTTCTGCAATTTTGTCTGATAGGGACATGCAGGTATGCCTCCTTGAGGTCCAATGTTACTAGCCAAGCATTCTTGCCCAGCATGGGAAGAAGCTGCTGTAATGTTAGCATCTTGAATTTTGGTACTTGCAGATAGGTGTTCAGAACTGAAAGATCCAGAATGGGTCTCCATGCTTTGTCCTTTCTCGGGACTAGAAAGAGTCTTGAGTAAAATCCTTGTCCTTGCTCCTGTGTAGGTACCTGTTGAATGGCTCTCATGTCCATGAGAGCTGTAATTTGTTTTTGTGCCTCTGCCCATTGATTTGGTGGCAGGTTTGGCATTCCTTTTATCCTTGGTAAGGTATGAAAGTGGAATCTGTATCCTTGAGAGACAATGTTTAGGACCCATTTGTCTTTTGTGATGATGTGCCAGTTGTCTGCAAAAAATGCTAATTTTCCTCCCAAGGGAGCTGCCAGGAGAGATTTGCTTGGTAGTTTGAGGATTGAGTCATTGTGTTTGTCTTCTGCTAGCTTGGGGCCTGTCTTCTCCTCCTTTCTGGGTAGTAGTACCCCATTGGCGAGGTTTGTAAGGGCCTTGTGACGGACCTATGCCCCTTGGGCATCTGTATTTGCCCCTCTGTGATCCGTCAGAAGCTGGAAAGGACCAGTTTTTTGTTGGCCAATTTCTGCTGAAACGAGGGGGTTGTACCTGCAAAAAATCCTTGACCGTCTGGCATAGACTTTGCCTTATCCTCCATTTTCTTTAAAACCTCTTCTGCTTTGACACCAAATAATACATCCTGCTGTAAAGGTGCATCCAATAATTTTGCTTTAACATGATCAGGAACGGTTTGTTCTTTTAACCAAGCATGCCTACGTATGACAGAGCCAGTAACAGCTGCTCTACAGGAAGCTTCCAATTAATCAAATCCACATTGTAAAAGTATGTTTGCCCACCTGTTCAGCTGCATGCAACAGATCCTGCATTTCCTCGAATTCAAACTGTTCAGAATGTGTGCTCATTTTTTGTTTTAATTGAGACATTAGGAATTGCTGATATTTCAGCATGTGAAACTTACAATTTAATGCTCTCATAGCCAAAGTTGCTGAGGTGTATATTTTCTTTCCCCACCTATCTAGGACTCTGGAATCCCTTTCAGAGGGCACAGGATTTTTAGCCATAGACGCTTTAGCTCCCTTAGGACCCTGGGAAATTGTTTCTGGGTCAGCCACAGGGCTTTTATAAAGGAATTTGTGTGAGTCAGGTACTCAGTAGTATCTCTGGTTTGGCTGGAGCAGGAGGTAGAGAGTCTGGATTTAGACTAGACTCAAAGTAAACATCATCCACAATATCTAAAACTGGAGGGATAGCAAGAGGTCTGTGCTGGGGTAGTAAAAGGAACTCTCAGAGCCTTTTCTTAGAATCAGAGTAGTCCTGGCCTTCCCAGTGGAAATGTTCCCTCATGGTATGTAAAGTTTCCCCAAAGGAGTAGTCTTCAGGGGGAGATGCCGAGGGAATAGAGTCTTCAGCATCAGAGTCTTCATAAGGTGGAAAAGTGTAATCCTGTTCCTCAGAAGAATCTGAGGAAATTGAAACCTGGTCAGAGGAAGCATAATCCTCCTCTTGTCTTGGTCTTTTATCAGGAGGGGGATGGGAACCCTTGATTAGGGTAATCAAATCTTCAGCCATCTTAAGCATCTGTTTCTTAGGCATGGGGCCTTGAATTGTAGACTGATGTATAGTCGTCTTTGGTTTTAAAGGAGTTTTAAGCTTAGCATACGATTTAATGGTGAGTGTAGTCGGTCTGAAGACACCTTCTGCAACCGAAGGTGTTTCCACTGCACTGGGGTCTACTTCTGCTCCGGTGTCAGAAGGGCCTAATGAAGATGGCTGCGTCGGCCTAGTAGACTCCGCTTGAGAATCCGCAACTGTCTGTGGTTCCAGTTCTGCGGTCATCAGGGGCTGTGTAGGCGCCTCACTGAAAACCGGAGAACCGGCGACAGGCCCAGCAGAGGCCTCGGAGTCTGGCTTGTTCCTAGGCTGCCTGTCCTTATCCTTGTGTTTTTTATGCATGCCGGTCGCTGGCTGCTCCGATGGCATGATATAAATTAAATTTCCTACCAAAGTAATGTCGTGCAAAGTCAAAACGGCGTTTGATAGTTCGTTTATTAAACCTAGCACAAAACCGACAACCTGTGACATCGTGGTCTGGGTCTAGGCAAGGAATACAATAGGAATGGAAGTCCTTATGAGGTATTTGCTTCCCACAAGAAATGCAGTTGTTAACTTTTTCTGAGATTGGACTGAGGCAAGAAAAGGCTCCCCAACGGGGTACTTAGCTTTATTGAAGACTTCGGACTGAAATTTGAATCGAAAATCTCAAGTGTCTGCCGACCAGCACTTGCGAACTGCTTCTGCTTCGGGCACCGCGCGGCAAGAAAGACAGAAGAAAATGGCATTGTTTGCCTCTTGTATACCCCTGGCACACTGAGGTCAGGGAAGAAGGGACAGCAACCGATGCCGGACCAAGACTTTGGAACTCGGGCCGACTGCGGGACCACCTGACGGCAGGATAACCCAAGTGTGATGACTGCAGCAGGGTAACACGAACATCTGTATAGAATGCTTCGCACATATTGTAAAGGTTGACCATGGGTGAACCAGAAAACAGTGACTTAAAGGTACTCTATGCACTTTATCTGACAACTGTTAAGATTTGGATAACTTCATCACAAAAACTTCCCCCAAATCTATCGTACGTCTAGAAAGGAGCGCAACCTCAATGAAAAGAATGAGGATGCACAAATCAGCTTCCACAAGTGGCTATGCTGACTATATGCACACAAACACTCTCAGCAGCTAGAGCCCTTTTTAAAAACAGCAGTTGTGGAAACCAAACCAAAGTTGGGCATGGAAGTCTCTAACTAGAAACTCTAGTCCTAAGATGATAATACTCAATCCGCTTTCTTAGGAAGAGGTAGCCACTATTATCAGGAAAGGCCCAAGCCAAGCCTACTAAATCTAGCAGGTTGCACTTGTAAAAAATCTTTTAACAGTTTGCATAGATTTAGCTTTATCTTTCATCTTTTTCAGCCTTGTTGCCAAACAGGCGGTCTTGATTTAAAGGAGCATCCAACAATTTAGCTTTAACATGATCAGGCAAAGATTGCTCCTTAAGCCAAGCATGCCTTCTAAGCACAGACCCAGTACTGAAAGAGGCCTCTAAAGAATCAAAATCATATTGCAAAGTATGTTTTCCAACTTGTTCAGCAGAATGCATTAAGTCCTATAAATAGTCAGGAATCAACATAATTTTCTGTTTAAGCAGTCCAATAACAGGTTGCTGACATTTTAACATATGAAATTGGCATTTTAAAGCTCTAATTGCCAAGGTTGCAGAAGTTTAAACCTTTTTACCCCATCTATCCAGCACCCTGGAGTCTCTTATCAGAAGGGGTAGGATTTTTAGCAGTAGAAGCCTTAATGCCCTTGGACCCCTGAGAAATAGTCTCTGGATCTGCAACAGGATTTTTGAAAATGAACTTGTGGGACTCAGGAACCCTGTAGTATCGGTCAGGTTTACTGGGAGCAGGAGGTAGGGAATCAGGGGCAAAACTGGATTCTGAGAAAATATCAACAATGTCTAGTACAGGAGGTATAGCCAAAGGCCTATGCTGAGGTACAAGGAGGAAATCCCCAAGCCTCTTTTTTTGAATCAGAAAATTCCTGGCTTTCCCAGTGAAAATGCTCCCTTAAAGTATGCAAAGTTTCCCCAAAAGAAAAATCCTCAGGAGGGGAAGCAGAGGGAATAGAATCCTCTGCATCAGAATCCTCATAAGTAGGTATGGACAAATCCAGGTCATCAGAAGAGTCAGAAGAAACAGAATCCTGATCAGAAGATTCATAGTCAAGCTCAGCCCTAGGCCTCTTAGAAGAGGGGAGGGGGTCTGACCACCCCTGATTTGAGTTATTAGATTTTCAGCCATTTTTATCATTTGTTTTTTAGGCATAGGGGCCTGAGGGTCTGTTTTTTAGACATGGATCGAGATTTAGGCCTTAGTAATGAAGGTGGTGTTGATTTAATATGCAAGTCAGTAGGCCTGAATACACCCTCAGAAGCTGGTGCCTGCACAGTGGCTCCAGACCCATCCAAGGTAGAGACATCCGCGGGTTCCATAGTTGAAGTATCTCGCGGCATACCAGACTCCGAATGGGTCTCAGTAGTGGCCTGCGAATCAGAAGAAGCGGGCATCAGGGGCTGCGAAAGCACCTCACTGAGTGCCTGCGAACTGGTGACTGGCTTAGGAGAAGAGTAGTCGGCAGTTTTGGACTTCGTCGGCCTGTCTCTGTCTTTTTCTTTGCGTTTTTTCGGAATCCCAGTAGTCGGATGGCTAACCGACATTTCTGGATAATTAAACAGAGAACAGAAATATTTAGAGGCAAAAATATACAGACTGATAGCGCGCCGATTAAATAAAGCACAAAACCGACAGCAAAGTATGTCGTGGTCAGGGCCTAGGCAAGGAATATAGTACGAATGAAAACTTTTATGAGGTATTTGCTTTCCACAAGTAATGCAATTAACTTTTACTGACATCGGTAAGGCGCAAGAAAAAGTTTCCCCAACGGGGTACTTCGCTTTAAGTTGAAGACTGGTTCTGAAACTCGAAAATGAAAATTTCAGGAGTCGGCCGACCAGCACTTGCGAACTGCTTCTGCTTCGGGCACTGCACGGCAAGAAAGACTGATGTAATGGTGTCGGCTGCATGCTTTATACCCCTGACGACATGAAGAAGGGACAGCAACAGACACAGGACCAAAGACTTTGTTAATCAGGCCAAATGAGGGCAACCTGCAAGCAGATTACGCAAATGTAATGACTGCAATAGTGAAACCCGAAGAACATCTGGATACCAATTACCAAGAATGCTGAAATAATGTGAACTAAAAAGATGGCACCAACAGAAAAGCCAAGGACACCACTCAGCATAACAGCAAATTCCAGATCAAAATCGACACCAGGCCAATTTTTGGGAAACACAGAAGACTACATAATAAGGGAGATCCCAGAGATATCAGTAAAATACCCAGTCTCACTGAAAGTGAAAGCCATTTAACAGAGCAGTGGCGGCTGTTGACTTGAAATCAAAGGGGGGCTGCAGGAGAGAGCTGAATGGCGTGGGGCCAACTAGAAAGGGGTGGGGCTATCCTCAAAACCTCAAAAACTGGGACTAATACCTTGCCCTGGGTGCCAAACCATCATTATGAGTGTTCAATCAAGACAAAATGAAATGGAGATGAAAAAAATATTTCAATGCATTGGCTACATGATAGCTTACTTGATATCTAGATGGAAACAAAACGGCTGTGAGGCATGAAAAAATAAATTACTTTTTAAATACATTACTGGAATGCCAGTCGAAATAAAGTATTAAAGCAGCAGCACTCAACTCAAACCACTTCTCCTTGCATTGCAGTTCCAATTATAATTTATATTCAGCTTTATAAACTACCAAGTAACATGCTGAAAGTAGCAATCTCTGTGATACCGATTACCCCCACTTGTAAAAATGTTTCTTACCCAAAAAAAGACCTGCTGCCTGACAACAACTATCTACTTGTTTCATGGGGAAAACGAGATCAAAGTAAAAAATGAATAGCAAACAAACAAGCTCAAGATAAATTACTTAAAGGATTACTGAACAGGTTAGGCTACACATGATAAGACTGGCATTACAGGCAAAGTCTGCAAAGATGACTGCAAGTCTCCAATAAATGGAATGAGCTTCTGAAAATACTGTAATCCTGTCCTTTATTACAAATACTGTCATATGCATTTCAATACCCAAGGCTTATAAGTTATCTAGTTATGTAAATATTCTCTGCATGGCAACAACAAAACGGCTTTCAATGTTAATAATTCTTTAACAGTATGCTTATACTTGCATCTTACAATCTCAGACAAGCTTACCTAATGGTCATTAAAGCATTGCTGCTTAAACACAGAGCAACAGGCACTGCAACAACATGCATTTTCTGAAGAAGCATAAAATCAGCAGTATAAAAATATGACAGAAAACCAGAACATTCCGCAAAAACAAGGACAGATGAAAAGCCACTGTAAGTACTTGTGTCTAACTTGGATGGGGGAATACTCTGCACAATTACACTGCATAACTGCTCCTTGCCTTGCTTGAACACATCCAGAATCATTACATGGTGGAGTGGGGTACAAGTATGTCACAATTTGAAAGGTCTCTGGCCGATGGTGATGGCCCTGACATTTGTCATACCGCTCAACCTCAGAGCAAGAAATATGGAAAAAGCAATAAATAGAAATGGAACAAAGACCCAAAAAATAAGGACAATTTTTAAATATTGCTCTTATAAACTTAGAAAGGTAATAGTAGGTTTTGCATTAGTACGAATTTTCTGAAGAGTATGAAATCAAACTCAAATGTCTCATTATTTTCTAACTTCAATCTTTAATGATTTGCCACTAATTTGCCAGAAAACCACAATTTTATGAAAAACAGACCAAAAATTTGATGCAAAAATATAAAATAGCCACAATACAGCTGGGAACCCGTCAAAGAAGGGACGCTTAATATTAGTACTGTTAAGTTGAGCAGCTAACAAAATAAGACAATCTACACGCATTTCTAAAATAAAAATAATCTGCAACTCTGATCATTACAATTTATTAATTGTAAACTCTCCACGTTTTTTCCAAAAGTGCCATTTTGCGGAGGGATTACTTGGGGGAGAGCAACATTTTGAGCCCAAATCTGGGACAGTTATAAAGCGATTTGCGCATACCTCTCAACCTCAATGCAGGAAATCTGGTCAAGGCCAAATATATTGGGGGAACAAACAAACAGTACTAAAAATTGCTCTTGTATAAGCTTAAGACAGCTGATAGAACAGGTCTTGTTTTAGCATGCATTTTTCTGAAGGGTATAAAGTCTGAAACAATGTCTGTCATTATTAAGTGACTTCATTCCTAAATAATTTGCCAAAAAAACACAAATTTTTATGAGGAACAAACCAAAAGTAAGAAGCAAAATCTATACATTCTGTGAAAATCTGAACAGCTGAAATTAGAAGTTATGTACCTACCATAACGTTCCATGTTAGTTGTCTTCTTCTCGCCTTCTTTCTTGCTGGATGGGTTCGGAGCCGAACCTCGGCTCCGACTCGGCCACTCTAAAAGCTCGAGAGCTAGTTCCACCGGCTCGAGGCTCCCCTATATCCCACAATGCTAGGCGGTAACTCCTCAGATCTCGTTTGTAAGCTAGGCCCAGCTATAAAATTCCATTATATGGAAAAGGGTAACCCACCTCTATAGGCTGACTGTGAGGTGTCCTAAACCTAACAGAGGAAAACATAGATATATAGATATAGAGGTGGTAAAACGTGGGAGAAAAGGATAGAAAGGTCACAAAACAACCTCCTCTAGGTCTGTCCAGGCTAGGAGGAAGGAGGGTGGGATGCAAGAAAGAAGGCAAGAAGACGACAACTAACATGGAACGTTACGGTAGGTACATAACTTCTAAATGTTAAGTTATCTATCTCGCCTTCATTCTTGCTGGATGGGACCGCGTCCCTAGCACCTTGTCCCGGGTGGCCTATCTGAACAGACTCTTGAGTACAGTGGAACCAAAGTTGGCTCGGTCCCTAGAGGCTAAGTCCAACTTATAATGAGAAATGAAAGTATGGGAGAAGCCCAAGTAGCTGCAGAACAAATCGAATAAATAGGCAGTCTGTTTTGGAAAGCTATAGATGTGGCTAAAGCTCTAGTTGAATGAGCCCTGGGTTTGGTTGGCATTGGTTGGCAACTGTTGATATCTGATCTCATACACAAAGGTAATAAATGAAGTAAGCCATCTAGAAAGAGATACCTTAGAAACTGGAAGGCCCATTCTACCTTCTGCATAGGAAACAAACAGTTGATCAGACTTCCTGAATTGTTTGGTCCTGTCTAAATAGTACCTAAGTTGGCGATGAACGTCTAACCAATGTAATTTTTGTTCTGATCTGTTCGAATAGTTAGGAAAGAACACAGGAAGATCAATGGTTTGATTCAAATTTGCCAGTGAAGCTACCTTAGGCAAAAAGGACAGGTTAGTACGCAAGGACACCCTATCCTTATGAAACAAAAGATAAGGGGATCAACTACACAGAGCATGGAGTTCAGAGACTCTTCTGGCTGAAGTAATAGCTACCAAAAAGAGTGTTTTCCAAGATAGTAACTTCAATGAGCATGAAGCCACAGGTTCAAAGGGGGGAAGAATTAAGGACGCCAGAACCAAGTTGAGATCCCATTGAGGAGGATCCCTGATAGGTGGTTTGAGGAGAAAAACTCCCTTTAAAAAGGCTTTGCAGAGTTTGTGAGACATAATGGAGGACTCTGAGACTCCAACATGAAAGTTCGATATTGCTGCCAATTGAACTTTGATGGTAGACCGAGACGAACCTGAGTGGAAAAGTTCAGCTAGAAAGTCCAAAATTGACTGAATGGAAGCAGTGAAAGGATCTATATCCTTTGAATGCGCCCAACAGGAAAAACGTTTCCACTTACTATGATAAATCTTCCGAGTGGAAGATTTATGAGAGGCTATCAAAATATCTCGAACTGAGTGAGATATTAGAGGAAGCCTGGCTAGAGTTGGAATTGGAGAAACCACACTGCGAGGTTCAGAGAAGGGAGGGAGTGGTGCAACTGACCCGACTGATGGGTCAAGAGGTCTGGAACTGGGTCCAGATGCCAGGGTTGCTCCAACAGATAACGGTGAAGAAATGGGAACCAGACCTGTCGAGGCCAGTAAGGGGCAATGAGGATCATGGAAGCTTTCTGAGCGATGGCTTTCTGTATTAGTTGAGATATCAGTGGGAAGGGAGGAAAAGCATACAGAAGTCCCCGGGGCCAATCGTGGACTAGAGCGTCTCTGCTGGGGTGGCCTGGTTGGGGAAAGAGGGTGAAAAAATCGTCGCACTTGCTGTTTTGGGGAGTAGCGAAAAGGTCGCAGCAAGGCCGGCCCCACTTTCGAAAAACTTTCTCCAACACTGAATCCTTCAGAGGCCACTCGTGAATCATGAGCATAGCTCTGCTCAATTTGTCCGCAATCACATTGGACTTCCCGGGAATGTGCGTTGCAAACAGAAACCGCTGAGAAGAAATCGCCCATTGCACAGTCTGAGTGCCTCTCGACATAGGGGGTAGGATCTGGTTCCGCCGTTTTTGTTGATGTACCACACTACAGACATATTGTCTGTCTGAATTGCTATAGTTCCTTTGGGAAGAGAGTATTGTAGGGCTTGCAACACTAGAAGCACTGCTCTCATCTCTAGGACATTTATGTGCAAGTGGCGTTCGAAAGGTTGCCAATTGCCTTGGACCGTCCTGCCCTGGTAATGCCCCCCCCCTCCACCCGATCAGGGAGGAGTCCGTTGTCAGTGTAGCAACCGGAGGGGGAGGAACAAAGGGTCTCTCTAGGAAGAGCTGGGGGGATGTGATCCACCAAGAAAGATGATTCCTGCACGATTGTGTTATCACAATGGAATGGGACATTGGAAGTTGTTGGTATGACCATTGTGTGAAGAGCATCCATTGTAAGATTCTCATGTGGAATCGGGCTAAGGGAGGAGAGGGATAGCAGCCGCCATTATTCCTAAGACCTTCAGGATCAGTCTGACTTTGATCTTGTTGCTCTGCAAGACAAGAGAGACTTGTCTGTGTATGTCTGCTATTCTCTGCTCTGTGAGTCTGGCTGACATGTTGACTGTCTAGATTTGCGCCTATGAAGATAACACGACAAGGCGACAAGACAGACTTTTCGTACTTTATTGAAATGCCTAGCGTTTGACATGTGTGAAAGGTGTAGTCTCTGGCAAGAAGCAGAAGATGCTTGGTGGGGGCTGTATGGAGCCAGTCGTCTAAATACGGAAACACTTGGAATCCTTGTCGTCTCAGATGAGAGGCGACCACTGCCATGCATTTGGTAAACACTCGGGGGGGCTGTAGTGAGTCCAAAGGGCAGGGCCCTGAATTGGAAATGACTGGTTCCCAGCCTGAAGCGGAGGAATCTCCTGGAGCGTCGGCTCATTCTGATGTGATAGTATGCATCCTGGAGATCTATAGAGCACATCCAGTTGTCCCTGCCCAAAAGGGGCAGAATGGACTGCAGCGTGACCATCCGAAATTTTGTTTTCTTGACAAACTTGTTCAAGTTGCTGAGATCCAAAATGGGTCTCCAGTCCCGTTTTCTTTGGAACCAAAAATAATTTGGAGTAGATTCCGGATCCTTGTTGGTCTGCTGGAACTGGTTGAATAGCTCTTTTTGCTAGCAGCTTTGAAATTTCTAGTGCTGCTTGCTCCCTTTGACTGGGTGAAACGTCTGGAAGGAATTTTCCTGACTGCTTTGGAATGCTAAAGAAAGGGATTCTGTAGCCTTCTGAAATTATAGACTGTACCCATTTGTCTTGAGTGAGGGAAAGCCAGGCTTTTGGCTACAGAGATAATCTTCCCCCGACTGCCTCCGAAGGTGGACAGCCGGGCAACACCTCAGGGATGCTGAAAAGGCTTGTCAGAGAAGGATTCTCGACTGCCCTGATTCTGCGGGGCCCCTCTGCCTCTAGGACGGCGTCTACCATTATTGTTCCCCCCTCTGCCTCTAGAGGGGAATCGACTCTGTGCGTCAGGCAAAACTCCCTGTGGCTGCTTGCGGAACCACATCTTTCCCCCCTTCTGGCCTTTGGGGCGAGGCCTAGAAGGAGTAGAAAAACGGACTCCCACGGCAGAGTCTTGCCTTCAGTCTTGCACCTAGTCAGGGTTTCCTTCACTTGGACCAAAGAGGGATGATCCATCAAAGGGGAAATTAGTGAAGGACGCCTTGAAAGGGTCCACAAAGTTACATAGCCGCATCCAGGCATGCCGACGTAAGGCCACACCTGTACCTGCCGCTCTACTCGCTCCATCCGCCGCATATGAAAGGAGGCGCATGGAGGAGTTAACTATTGAGTTAAGGGTCGCCAGCTGAGAGTTCATCCTATCCTGAAAACCCGCAGCTGTTGGATCCTTTAACATTTCACTCGCTTCCTTGAGCAAATCCCTCTGAAGACGAGTGAAATGACTCAGGTAATTCAGCGAGCGCATAGAAAAGGTCGCTGACGAGAACATCCGCTTCCCGTACCTGTCCATAGCCCTAGACTCCTTGTTAGGAGGATGAATAGGCACTGAAGGATCAGCTAGCTCCTTCTTGGTGGCTGCAGCCACCACCATAGCATCAACAGAGACGCCTTTGGTCAAAAATTCTTTGTCCTTGGGGGCAGTGATAAATTTTGATGGTCTCCTGGGGGTGGGTTCCACCGCGTCAGGAGCCGTCCAGGCCTTCTTTGCCACCACTTGCATAAGGGGGTCAAAGGGAGGGGACACCCAGGAGGTGGAAGGGCGAGAGCCAAACGCCTCAAGATACACCGATTCAGCCTCTGAAGGGTTGAGGGCTGGCCAATTCCCCCTCTGTTTTAAGATTGAGGATGTCTGCAAAGGAGACATCTTCAGAGGGGGAACGAGGGGAACCTTCAGAATCCTCTAAATCAGTGTCAGAGGTGACAGACTCAGGGGAGTCAATGTGCTTCCTCTTGCACTGCCTCTTCCTAGGGGGCTCTTCTACCGGGTCAGGAGAGGCCTAGGAAGAGGAGGAGATCCCCACTGGGGAAACTTGAGGAGCTGGCTCTCTACGATCCGGGATGAGGGGGTGAGAATAAATCACCGCAGGCACCGTGGAAGGAGGGGCAGATGGAGCAGACTGTGGGGTTCAACCAGGTTCTAACACGCTCCTCATGAACTCGAAGGCACCCCTGTCAGGCAGAGCTAGAGATCTCTGCTCCGAAAAGCTGAAAACCTCCCCCGGCACAGACAGTAATGGCTCCGAGGCCGATGTCGGAGCCGAACTCACCAGTGCCGAAGCACCGAGAGGGAGAGCGGGGTCGGACAAGGGCCCGATGCCACTCGCCCCCTCGGAGCAGACTAGGGAAGTCCGGCGCTGAGATTCTTCCAGAGAAGATATCAGAGCAGACGACAGCACCGAAGACAAAAGTATCGGTTCCGACGCAGCCACAGTCTCGGGTCCGAGCCACCCCGGCTCCGAACTCAAAGGAGTCAGAGGAGGAACATTTTGAGTGACGGGATTAGCCATCGACATGTTGAGTCGGGCTCTGAAGCATTTGGGCCAGTGCCTCGGACTTGAGAAGTCGACTCACCACCCTCTGAAGGTCATGATCTGACAGTCTCGACGACCTAGAGGAGTGAGATCTATGGCTCCATTCAGACAACAATGGCGATGCTGGAGCCGAATGAACGGAGCCGATAGATGGTGACCTTGACCTCTTCCTAGAAGTCGGTTCCGATAACTTTATCGGAGCCGACTCAGCGAGGTCTACCTCGGCTCCAGCCGGAGCCGAGGAAACAGTAGAGATATGTGTTTGAGAATCATCGGCTCCGGCCGGAGCCGATGTTCGAACAGACTTTGAAGCCCCAGGGGACGACTCAGACACTGAAGCAGACGGTCTGGTAGGCTTGGAGGGTTTCCCCGAAGATTGAGTCGGGGGACCCTCAGGCTTTAATAAGCCCCTTAAAATGAGCTTATTTTTTTGCTCCTGCAGGACTCTAGGGCTGAAACCATGGCAAACAGCACATGAGTCCTGCAGGTGCAAAGGTCCCAGGCAGTATACACAAGAAGTGTGACAGTCTTCAGACAGCACGAGTCACACTTCTTAAAGCCTGAGACCTTTGATTCTTTAGACATTTCTAAAGAAGAAAGTGTAATCACTTACGCTCACACACACACACACAGACTACACTAATTGAAAATTAAATTAAACTAATTAAATCAAATAATTAAATCAAATAATTCCCTACAAAAAAAAAGACAGTCACTCCAACTACTAGGAAGGGAGGGACGGGGCCTAAAGGCCTAAGGGAAGAACTCTTGAGAGTTTTTGGAAAAAAAAGGGGAGAATTTGGAAGGGGATGGTAAGAAACTACCTAATTTAGTAATAATAATAAAGAAAAATTAACTTAAAGGGGGTCTATCGGAGTTAAACTTAGTTTTAAGCAACTAACCTGAAGAGCCGGTTGGAAGAGCACCTCGATCTCTATAGCGGCAAACGAGATCTGAGGAGTTACCGCCTAGCATTGTGGGATATAGGGGAGCCTCGAGCCAGTGGAACTAGCTCTCGAGCTTTTAGAGTGGCAGAGTCGGAGCCGAGGTTCGGCTCCGAACCCATCCAGCAAGAATGAAGGCGAGATAGACAACTTAACATGGTATAGTTCAGCTGGGAGAACTGTGCAGCAGAAGTCCTACACGACAGACTTCGCTCCCTAGGTGTGGGCAATAAGTACCCCCCCCCCCCAAAAAAAACGAAGATTTAAGAGAAGTGATTGCTTCAATCTGACTGTCACTTTCAGTAGCATTCAGACTCTGTGAAAATATTCAGTAACAAAAAAAAATGTTTGTGCTTTAGACAGGTGACTTAACTGGTTCCTATTCGAACACATCCAACCAAGAACTGGGAGGGGGCGTACCTGAGCTGATCAGATAAATCAATAAACACCTTCCTGATTGTATTAAATTATATTCCTTGTATAATAAAGTATGATTGTTAGAGAGCATTTTAAATTTGTTTTAAACATTTTTCCAATAAACAATGAAACAAAATGCATGCACCCAATGACAAAACTGCCCAATTCAGAACATTTCCATCATAAAAGCCTACTCAAACTTCTACATTCCACCAGTATCAGTAAATAGGCACAAACTCTACAGAAGTAAAGTCATCTAAACTCCACTTTAAAGAGATCTGTAACTGAAGAGGTTGCTGCTAGCAAACAACTTAATATTTCATCTACAAATAAAGTGCCTGTTGCCCTTGAGGAATAAATTGCCTATGTTACATTAAAAAATAAGCTAGTAATATTGCAAAAGGGAATGGATGGCAAACTGATAACAGGTTCATAATTACTAGCTATCTCCGCCAAAGAGGACTCTCAGGGCTGCAGCATCCAAAAGTACAACAGTACAGTATCAGCAACGCATCTAAATACTGTGGGTGTAGAACCCACAGCCTTCTGCATCAAAAAGCAAGTATTCAACCTGTTATGCTATTAACAATGCAAGCAGACTCAGCATAAGCAGCACAACTTCTCTTCCCGTGAAGCTCTCGGCTCCTTGTAAAATCCACTCGACACTCAACTGCATCTCTCAACTTTGCAGCACAAGAAATCTGGTAAAAGACAATTTACTAGGGGGGGGGGGATAAATGGTCTTTCGGCTTTTCCTGGATAGGGGTTGCCACAGCAGACTCCGGTCCGCTAATTACTGGCAGTGGATTTTTACAGTGCCGAGTTGCCATCCCGACGCCCAACCTTCAAAGAAGGCACACCCATTCACGCACCTACCTGCAGGTCTTTAAACGTCACTCAACCGCAAGGAGGACATGCAGACTCCACACAGAAGGTGCTCCAGCCGAGAATAGAACAGGAGAACCTCTTGCTCTTGCTGTGAGGCGACAGTACTAACCACTTCACCACCACGGCCCCAATAAAAGCCCAAAAACCAGGGACACATTTTAAACATTGCTTGTATAATCCTGAAAAGTTGCTAGAACAAAATGCGTTACCACCATGCATTTTTCTGCCAAGTCTTGAACCCAAGAGACTGTGTAGTACAGTCACAGCAACATACCACTGTGCCAAATCAACTACATTTTTTGAAAAACATAAGACAAACTGAAATGGCTATCATTTAGTGAATTCAGTTCTCACCATAGCTCTTAACCTCTTAGCACAAAATACCTGGACAAAGCCAATAATGGGAGAATACAGCCCCCAAAATAGGGGCAATTTTCAAATACTGATCTTATAAACTTAGAAAATTGCTAGAATAAAAGGCTTTGTGTTACCATGTATTTTTTTTAAGAACATGAAGTCTGAAATTCAACAAATGCCTGTCATTATTTAGTGAATTCAATCCTTCACGGATTACAAAAATCCAGAAAACCACAGATTTTATTAGGAACAGAACAAAAATATGAGGCAAAAGTCTGAACAGTTTTCACAAGTGGTGGTGGGTAGAGAATTCAAGGTACAGGGTTTGAGCCTGAGTAACTATAGCCACCAGGTATATTGCATCACACACACACACACACACACACACACACACACACACACACACACACACACACACACACACTATACTCCCTTGCAGCAGGTTCTGAACCCAATTCACAAAAGCGCCAAATACAAATTTCCTTCCTGGGAGCCAATCAATTGCTATCCATCCACATACATGACTGCAGACATCACAGTCTGATCTCCTTCCAGTCTATGCAGTTACAAACCGCATAGACTTCTGGGCATCTGTACACAGATTCCTTCTCTTCACAATCTGGACTGGTTAAACGGCAGTCTGGACAGGAACTCGCCAAGCACGCATGCGCAGCTCCGGGACTCGCAGTTAATTTTACAATTCTGTTTTCTTGCATTTAACAGCGGGGGGGGGGGGGTATGGGGGGGGCTGCAGCCCTGGAGTCCAATAGCATGAGTTGCCCCCGTGACAAAGTCTAGTCTAGAATGATGCCGATCCAGCTTGGTTTGTTCAGCTTTTAATAGGGGGATGTAATGGACCCATGCAATTTTATTACATTAACTTGGGATCACCCAAAAGGGGTGAGGGTGTGTGTGCGTACTTTATATGATACATAAAATTACAAATAAAAAAATACCAAATACACCTTTGATTGCAAGGCCTGGGTTGTAAATGTCTGAATGCACCTTTATCTAGCACAGGTAAGTAGGAGTGTGCAGGAAAAAAGTGCTGGCTGGAAAAGGTTACAGCAGTTAGCGTGCATGTGTGAATGTTCATGGGTTAGAGTTAAACAGTTAGTTAAGGGGGTTGATTTATTGTTTGGTGTTTTAGGGGTGTTCTCTGACCATCTGTCTTGCACAGTGGTACTGTTAGCGACAGGACTTTTGGTAACGTAATGTGCAGTATTAGCACAACAGTAAGGTGTTGCAGTGACTCCCCCCCCCCCCCTCAACCACCCGACTCTTGTGTTAACCCTACTCCTGATACTAGCCATTACGTTACTAAAAACCAGTACCACTACTAAGACTAAGTGTGACCTTTACATTGTAACAGGAGTTTACTGACAGGACTTCAGCTGCAGAGAATTATTTTATACTTTGCTCTTAGTTGGCAGTTTAGCTTTTTTGAGATTCACAAGAGTTTGACCTTTCTTGATGCCATGTAGGGCAGGCAGGCAGGCAGACACCTGCTATATGAAAACCATCAAAAGACTTCAAATTCCAGTTTAATTTAAAAGAAATAATCAAATACAGTCTATAAAAAAAGTTCATTCACTGCCCTGGCTTAAACCTTAATCTCCTGAAAGCCTTATTCATCCTCTAGGCACGTAACAGTCGGATAGTAACCACAGGTGGGAAAGTCCAAACCCATCTGTTCAACTCCCTTGTAAGGGGCTTAATGCCCAGAAGTCATGACTGAAAGAAATTAAGGCAATATAATACCATTGTTTCACTTTACTTTAAGCCTTAATGTAATCATAAAAAGCTGTCTGAATTACAGTGATAGAACTGCACACTGCAGTTCCTTGTCAAAACTATCCATTCAGATTTTTCTGCCTCCTGTTCTTACGTGCTTGTAAGCAAAACAATACAAGCACGCCTTTGTAGGAGGATGGTTACAAGAGATTCATCAGCATTCAGTCAATCCAACTCCTACTGGACACTAACAGCCCAAGTCATGCCTTAGCTCTGCACACTTCAAACCCACATTATCTACTACACAGCTTTTCGAAAGCTTAAACATTTTGGCCTTTGCTGCTTCAGAAAGTACAGTTTTGTACCTACCATAAATGTAGATGTTCGAAGCTCTACATTGCTGCAGTCCTTACACTTGGGTAGTCCGCTGTCCTCGGTCGGCCCGAATATCAAAGTATTAGGCTGACGTCGGTCAAGGCGCTTAAGACTGACATCAGGACGTCAGGGTACAAATGCGCATGACCGACGTCATATCCTCAGTCTTTTCTTGCCCCAGATGTCAGAAGACCCTAACAAGAAAGGCCAAAACCAAAAGACAGCAAAAAACAACCAACCACCTTTGCACTAACCATATGTACAATATATACAATATCCAAAATATTTACAACCCAAACCACACCAACGCCTCTAACTACAGAGGGGAAGGAGGGAGGGTAAATTGGACTGCAGCAATGTAGAGCTTCGAACATCTACATTTATGGTAGGTACAAAACTGTACTATGTTCTTCATCTCACATTGCTGCAGTCCTTACACTTGGGTAGAATCCCAAAGCAGAGGTAAGGGAGGATGGCAAAACTATAAAGCATTAGGTGCTGCCAAAATGCCCTGTAGAATTGCAGTGGCAAAACCAGCCCTAGATTTAGAGTAAAGAGGAAGGTGGTAATGCTTAGAGAAAGTATGCACTGAACTCCAAGTGGCTGCCTCTAAGATATCTTTAGTTGCCACCCCCCTTAAAAAAGCTGTAGAAGTGGCAGTAGCCCTAGTGGAATGAGGTCTAATCCCAACTGGAATCTCCTTACCATGATGGGAATAACAGAAAGCAATACAAAACCCAATCCACTTAGAAATAGTTTGTTTTGAAATAGGCTTGCCCTGAGAACCCAAAGCAAATGAAACAAATAACTGCTGAGACTGCCTGAACCCTTTAGTTCTGCTCAAATAATATCGCAACTGCCTGTGTATATCCAAAGTGTGCAAAATCTTCTCCCCTTTATTTTGGGGGTTTGCATAAAAAGTAGGCAAATGAATAGTTTGGTTTAAAGCCACACTAGAAACCACTTTAGGCATAAAGGAAGGATTAGTACGCAAAGATACCCTGTCCTTATGACAAATTAAGAAAGGCTCAACTGCCATAAGGGCCTGTAATTCAGAAACCCTTCTCGCAGAGGTAATGGCCAACAAAAAAGCAGTCTTCCATGATAAGTATTTCAACTCGGCAGTAGCTGCAGGCTCAAAAGGTTGTAGAGTGAGTTTCTCCAACACAAAATTGAGATCCCAAGCAGGAGTAGGAGCTCTACGTGGGGGTCTTATATTCTTTGCCCCTCTAAGGAATTGCTTAAACAAAGGATGAGAAAACAATGGTGGGTCACAGTCATAGTGAGCAGAAATTGCTGCAGCATGAATCTTAATAGAAGAGAAGGACAAACCTTTGTCCAGTAACTCAGCAAGATATTGAAGAGCCACATTTAAATTAGGCTTAGAAACATCAAATTCCTTTGCTGCACTCCAAAATAAAAATCTCTTCCATTTATCTGCGTACACTTTCCTTGTACTAGGCCTTCTGGCCTCCAAAATAACATTCAAAACTTGCTGTGGAAACTGAGACCCTCCAGGGCTTAAAACAGAATATGCCAGGCTGTTAGGTGAAGAGAGTGAAGTTTGACATTGAGTAAATGACTGTTCTCCTGAGACAGCAGGTGTGGAATCGAAGGCAAAGGCCATGGAGGCTCCCGTACCAGACTTCTCAGTAATGGGTACCAGTGCTGTCGAGGCCAATCTGGAGCTATTAAAATCATCTTTGGCTTGTCCTGTCTGACCTTTAGGAGTACCTTTGGGAGGAGAGGCAGAGGTGGAAAGGCATACACATGAAGATTGCTCCAATTGAAAGAAAGAGCATCCACTTTCCAAGCTGTGGGATGAAACCTTTTTGTGCAAAACTTTGGCAGCTGATAGTTTAGTGGAGAAGCGAACAGATCTATGTCTGGAGTTCCCCATGACACTGTCAATTTCTGAAATACATGAGGATCCAATTTCCACTCGTGGGGATCCATAATTCGTTTGCTCAACACATCTTCTAAGGAGTTCTGTGCTCCCGGCAGAAACCTTGCCTGAAGATTTAGCTGTAAACTGAGAGCAGTCTCCCACAAAATCATTGCTTGTCTGCATAGAGGATAAGAATGTGTTCCGCCTTGCTTGTTGATGTACCACATGACAGTTGTGTTGTCTGTTAGAACCAACACCTGCCCTGGAAGAAGTAAATCCTTGAAAGCTATTAATGCAAATTGGACTGCTAACATCTCCTTCAAGTTGATATGTAGATGTTGTAGTCTGGCAGGCCACGTGTCTTGTATCCACTTTCCATTTAGATGAGCTCCCCAAGCTTTGTCTGAGGCATCTGTCGTTAGAATCTGACTCGCCTCTGGCCGGGTCACAGAGAGTCCCTTGTTTAGGTGACATTCCTGAGCCCACCACAAAAATTCCTTTTGAATGCAAGGTATTATCTGAATGACAGTGTCCATATCTTGGCAGTGCTGTGTCCATACATTTTTGAGATACCATTGTAGCTTCCTCATATGCAGTTTGGCATTGGGAAGCACCAGAATACAAGATGCCATGAACCCCAAGGCTTGAAGGACTGTCCTTGCAGTCAGCCTGGACTGATGAGACAATTGATGGAAGTAAAGGGAAAGATTCTTTTGTTTGTCCGGGGTCAAAAAGGCTATCTGGGATGCTGTATTCAGTCTCACACCCAGAAAGCACATGTCCTGAGAGGGTACTAGACTATTTCGTTCACAGAATACCCCAGGCATCTTAGCACTGCTATCACATATTGCAAATGATGAAGAAGTTCGTCCCTTCCTTGAGCCAGAATCAGGCAATCGTCCAAATAAGGATAGATCTGTATTCCTTTTAGCCTGAAGAAAGCTATCTCTGGAGCCAGAACCTTCGTGAACACTCTGGGCGCAGTAGATAAGCCAAAGGGCAATGCAGAGAACTGATAATGAGAAGTCCCAGCCCGAAAATGCAGATACTTCCTGCAACTTAGCCTGATAGGAACATGAAGGTAAGCCTCCTTGAGATCCAGAGTCACCATCCAATGATCTTTGCCCAGCAGAGGTAAAAGCTGTTGTAACGTCAACATTTTGAACTTGGGAATGTCCAGATAAGTGTTGAGGATAGATAAATCCAAAATTGGTCTCCACGTGTTCCCCTTCTTTGGTACTAGGAACAGGCGAGAATAAAATCCTAGGCCCACTTCTGGCAGAGGGACCGGCTGTATGGCCCCTATTTGAAGCAGCAGAGAAAATTGTTTGTGAGCCTCTATTCTTTGCTGAGGAGGAACGTCTGGCATGCCTTTGAAAGGAGGCAAGGTATGGAAATAAAACTTGTAACCTTGGTGTATGATATCCAATACCCATCTGTCTTGGGTAATTAAACTCCAATTTCCCTTGAAGAGTGCCAACCTTCCTCCCAAAGGTGCTGCCAGACAAGAAGGCTCTGGCAGCTGAAAAGGTAGGTCATTGGGCCTGTTTACGAAAGGACTGGCCCCTGCCCTCACCGAAGACTGTGCAGGTGAACTCCCTGTTCTAGGTCTGAAAGAGCCCTGAGCTCTGCCCCTACCACGTCTAGATCTACCCCTAGACTGTGAATCATAAGAAGGGTACGTCCACCCCTTAGCAGGCCAATTCCTACTAAACTTCGGAGGCTGAACTTGTAAAAAATCTTTAACAGTCTGCATAGACTTAGCCTTGTCTTCCATTTTCTTTAAGACTGCCTCCACAGGTGAACCAAACAACACATCAGACTGTAAAGGAGCATCTAAAATCCTTGTCTTAACATGGTCAGATAAATTCTGATCCCTCAGCCAGGCGTGCCTGCGAAGAACTGACCCAGTGGCAGCCACCCTAGACGAGGCCTGTACAGCATCAAAACCACATTGTAAAGAATGCTTACCCACCTGTTCAGAAACATGTACCAAATCTTGTAATTCTTTACACTCAATACCCTCCGCCAGAGCATCTACCTTAGACTTCAATTGAGAAAGAAGATAGTTTTGATATTTCAACATGTGAAACTGGCAATTCAAAGCCCTCATAGCTAAGGTGGAAGAAGTATAAACTTTCTTTCCCCATCTATCCAAAGCCCTGGCCTCTTTATCTGGAGGAACCGGATTTTTTACAACAGAGGCCTTGACACCCTTAGGTCCCTGACTAACAGTTTCTGGGTCCGCCCTAGGACTCTTATAAAGATATTTATGAGCTTCAGGCACCCTGTAATACCTGTCCGGTTTAACAGAAGCAGGAGGCAAAGAATCAGGATTACGTGAAGCCTCTGCAAACACATCTTCCACAACATCCAGAACAGGTGGTATAGCCAAAGGCCTATGCTGGGGTAAAAGCAAAAATTCCCTAAGCCTTTTCCTGGAATCAGAGAAGTCCTGACCTTCCCAATTAAAATGTTCCCTCATGGAATGAAGAGTCTCTGAAAAAGAAAAATCCTCTGGAGGAGAAGCAGGAGTAGAATCATCCACATCAGAATCAGAATAAGGAGAATACTCCTGCAAGTCTTCAGCCGAAGACTCAAACATCCGAAGCCTGCTCAAAACTCCCCAACTCTGGTTCCACCCTAGGCCTCTTATCAGGAGGGGGCAAAGAAACTCTAATCAAAGTAATTAAATCTTCTGCCATTTTAAGCATATGCTTCTTGGGCACAGATCCTGATGAACTAGGAGTGACACCAACAGAAGCTAAACCTGGCCTGCCTCTGGGAGAAGCCTTGGAAACAGAAGGAGAGGGCCTAACCACCCTAGGAAGGGAGGGGAGTACAGTAACCTGAGAAGCCCCTTCAGCCTGACCTGCCTCCTGAGAGGCCACATCCTGAAATATCAAAGTCTCCCCCTGGGACTCCAGAGAAGCCTCCGGTGGAACCACCGGTTCCACTGACGCCTCTAAAGAACCGGCGTCCGGTACGACTCTTCTTGCCTGGGTTTAGCTGCTTTGTCTTTGCGCTTCTTGAAGAAGCGGGCGCCGGAGCATCCGACGGCATATTATAATTGCACCGCTTCCGAAAACCAACCTGGCACAATCTAACCTTCGCAATAGTGCGCTTATTGAACCTAGCACAAAAGCGACACCCAACAACGTCGTGCTCAGGCCCCAAACAAGGAATACACAAAGTATGATAATCTCTATGCGGTATCGGTTTCCCACAAGAAATACAGTTATTCACTTTTTCTGACATCCGGTAAACCACTGAGGCAAGAAAAAAACTAAAATATTCCCCAACGGGGTACTTAGCCAACTTTGACTCGGTCTGAAACTCCGAATTCGAAAAATTTCAGAACGCCGAACGGCACTTGCAACGCTGCTTCTGCATCGGACCATGCGGCAAAAAAGACTGAGGATATGACGTCGGTCATGCGCATTTGTACCCTGACGTCCTGATGTCAGTCTTAAGCGCCTTGACCGACGTCAGCCTAATACTTTGATATTCGGGCCGACCGAGGACAGCGGACTACCCAAGTGTAAGGACTGCAGCAATGTGAGATGAAGAACATCACTAGGATTCCTTCCATTATCTCCACAGCACACCGCACTCATGTTTTGCGATCAGTCAGATTCTTACACAATTCTCAACCACAAGATTGCCTACATTCCTGCTCCACGTCATGTACCACAACGTTCTCTGTTACACATGCTAACTTCTCTACTTAATGCATCTGTCACAAAACAGCTTAAATAGAAGCGTGTGTAAAGGTTAACCCTAACCAGTCAAATTAACCAATACAGAAGGGTCCATAGAAACATTACAGCAAGCCACATGAAAAATGATACACTGGTCAAAGAAACAGGAAAATAGCTGAAACTACACACACACACACACACACACACACACACCACACACACACACACCACACACACACACACCACACACACACACACCACACACACACACACACACACACACACACACACACACACACACACACACACACACACACACACACACACACACACACACACACACACACACACACACACACACACACACACACACACACACACACACACACACACACACACACCCCCTAGGGAGCAAAACTCATGACAACCCTTTTCTCGGCATCCCCTACTTAAAATTCCACTGCAAGTCTTTTTCACTCTGGAAAAGGGTGAAGTGCTCTGCCTTTACAATGCCAGAGTGTGCAGTGTACACTGGAAGGAAATGCAGACTTGTTTGAGCATGGAAATGGATGATTGTGAAGTGGGGAAGCTGATCCCAGAAGACATAGGCACACAAGCTGGTGACAAGCAGCTCTTATCAAGGCACATAGAAAAACAAGCCAAGACTAAAGGGCAGAGGTATCCCTTGCAATAATCCAAGTGTTCATATCACCATCAAACAAAGGGTTAGGCCATAAAAAATAAGGGGACGGTCTGCTAAATGTTAGCAAGAACAAAAAAGCTCCCATAAAAATGCTTGTATGACTGCTCTCTTTGGACCATGTACTTTCTCAAGGCGAGGTTTGGTAACCGGTAGACACTGGCGTAAACATTACCCCTTCCCCAAATGCAAAACTTCTGTCTTCAGGTGACTATGAGGGTGAAGTGAACCTGCAGCTTAAAGTGCTACAGCCACCCTCAAAATACCTGCGATGAAGACACCTTCTTTCTTTTTCTTGGCAATATTATAAACATTTGTGGGTAACAATCCACCCAAACATGTGGAAAGGGGCAGAGCTTAATTAGCATGGATGTCTCCCCATTAGTTTATGTAACCTAGTTATCTAAAACTAAGAATTTCACAGGGGTGACAAGTTAATGTAGTCTGTGATGGTCCGGATTATAAAAGATGCCAGAAAGAATGGAAAAAAGAGCATGTAGAAGTATAATGCTGAGAAAGGAAAGTTGTGTAAAATCTTACCATAACCATAAATGTCCTTTCTCTTCCATGTTGCAGTGGTTTACCCTTCTTCCTCTCCAGTTCGTCCAGCCAGGTTTCCAAAGATTTTCAGTCCCGCTTGGTGGGGACGTCTTACGTGGCTGCAGGAGCATGGGCCATAAAAGGGACATCCGCACACACCAGCCCTCAGAACATAGTAAAAGCCCCAGTCGGAGTCAGTCCTGCAAGGGCATACCCTGTCCAGTATTGCCCAGGAGAGCAAGTGCAGTCATACAAGAGGGGAAGGTGGGTGGGAAGGAATACTGCAATATGTAAGAGAAGGACATCTAAGGTTATGGTAAGATTTTACACAACTTTCCTATGTCCTTCTATTCCAATGTTGCAGTATTCTACGTGTGGGGGAGTGCCAAAGCTCACGGAGGATTGGGAGGTGGCCTAGTTGAAGTTGCCAGGAATCCGAAGGACAGCCCTGGCAAACCCCACCCTGGTTCTGGAAATATGGTCCAGTTTGTAGTGCCTGGTGAATGTGTACCGAGGACCAGGTGGCTGCCTCAAGAATGGTGTTGGTGTCTAGCCCTTTAAAGAAGGCTCCAGAAGAGGCCATTGCTCTGGTAGAGTGGGCCTTCCTGCAAGGTCTTCTCATGGTCTGTGTCACTCTGTAGTTATTTATTATTTAATTGTTTCATAGAATACTGTGGTCTCCCTCTGTCTCTGCAGTTAGTTTCCCACCTGCCCTCCCTATTATTGTTCTGGTATTAATCTTGGTGGCTTTGGAACGGCCCACCCCCCTGCAAATTTGTGTTTGAACACTCCTCCTGGGTCGATCTCATTTACTCACTCAAGAGTACAGTGAGATCATATTTTGACTTCAGACACCCCTACCAGTCCCATCTGTTCAGCTCTATTCCAGTCTAGTATCACTAGCTCATTCTACCCAATACAGAGAGAACATTTGTGAAGGGCAAGCAATTTAGGTCCTTAATTTTGAATTATCTTCTGTTTCTCCTTTTCCAAAAAAAAAAAAAAAAAAAAAAAAAAAAAAAAATTCTAAGCTTGTTTCCTGCCTTTCCTGTAACTAGTTTAGTCCAGATACAGATTTGCTGTAACCAGGACTGTTTGTAAGCTTCTGAGCCCCCCAAGCCTTTCTGTGTTGGAGGGAAGCCTTCTAGCTTATCAGTGGGAGTGGTAAGCACTAGGTAGGCTATCTACCACAAGATCCAGGTACAGATTCATAGTTTTAGCACTTGAACTTGCTTATTCGTGCTCAGCACTTGTTCAGAACTTGTTAGCACTAAATAAGCTACAAATTATTACAGCACTCAACCTTCCCCTTTACCTACATGAAAATAGTTTTTGTACTTACTTTCCTCACTTGCTTAGAGAAAAACAGCTCTTATACTTGCTTTCCTCACTTGTCTACAGGAAAGTACTTTTTTATTCAGGCATGTCTAAGGGTCAGCTCCCAGTGTTCTCTCCTATCCCAGTGTTCTCTCCTGCATCTTGAGGCAATGTAGCAATTACCTCACGTACACAGACAACCCTCTTCTCCTACCACCAAACACCATAACCTGTGAGCGATGCACTTATCTTGCCAAACTGGAGGTAAAGCTCTCTCCAACCAAGACAGAACTTGACAGTCAAGAGGAGAAGGTAAACACTTGCACCACACCACACATCATAGTCCCACTAAACCTACACCACCAAAATCCACAAAGAAACAAAAACATTTGCAAAGGTTCTCAATAATCTGCTCAAGCAACAGAGACGTCCAAAGCAGAAATGCAAGCAACCTCCACCCCCAGCACAACCCAAATGACACACAGCCAACAGACTCAGTGTGCCAATAAACCACAGCCCATAAGGCAAACCAACGTACCCAACACACTAGTCATAGGTGACTATAGTCAGGCACACTGATGTCCCACTCACCAGGCTAAACAAGGAGAAAGTTACAGTCAGCTGCCTGTTGGGTGCCAGGGTCCGCCACATAACCCATGCACTCAGGTCACTACACAAGTACAAATAGGACCATCATTGTCCATGTTGGTGTGAACAACCTGAGAAGCACCTCCCTGGACTACATGAAGAGAGACATGGAAGAGCTCTCCGATCTTGTAGCCCAAGCAGGTATGACCCTAGCCCCGAGTAGCATCCTGCCATCGCCCAGAATGATACCGCAGTACAAGGACAAAATGATCGACTAAGCTTCTGGTGTCAAAGGGGATCCAGTATCTGTCTGCCTGGGACGACATGGCTGACAGACCACAATGCTTTGCCAGAGATGGCCTGTACCTGTCACGCCTGGGATTCTGGACACTGGCTAAGGCTCTTGCTGCCCCTATAGTGCCTTTTTTAGGCAAGGTTCAAATGACAAATTCACCACCGTAACAGGAACAGGCAAGCAAAAACTGAGGGTAATGCTAGTCAATGCTAGAAGTCTAAATCTCAAAATGCACTCACTCGAGGCACTCCTTGAAATGGAGAACACGGATATCTGTGCAGTGACAGAGACCTGGTTCAAGGCTCTAGAGAGCACCACTGCATTACCAGGCTATAACTCGTACCACACTTTTCGGCCATCTAACCTGGACCAGAACACCAAAGGCGGAGGCGTGTCCATATTCATTAAGGATATCCACACCCCCAGGCTAGATGCGCAGCACAATGCATCCATGGTTATCCAAGTGTAACTAACTCTGGGCAAAACTGCAATCCAAATTGTAGCTTGCTACAGATCCCCCACCATGTCCCAGGATTCCCACTCCTTTTTTCTCGATATACTGGAAAATATTAGCGTTCAACCAAACACCCTAATAATGGGCAATTTCAACTACCTCATTAACTGGGAAAATTACTTGTGTACCAACTCCTTTGCTCAATGCCTTCTGGAATTCATAAATTCCAATGCCCTGGATAAACTTATCCACACCCCCACCAGGGGAAACAATATCCTAAACTTAGTGAATACCAACATGAGTGACCGACCAGTATTCCACACCTGAAATCAACTCCTCGTTGGTCAGATCCAACCAGAAGCTAATTAACCTAGATATCCACATCCTGCCCCCACCCACCATTAAGGAAACCAATGTAAAAAATTTCTCCAAAGCCAACTTCATGCTTAAGACAGAAGTGGCGAACTTCATGACACCCATGCAGATGGACAATACAGTTACGACTGCAGAATCCTACACAAATGCAATCTAAGCACTTGCGCAAGTGCATGGATCGTGCTATCCCAAACAGAACCAAGACGCTATCCTCCAAAAAAAGGAAGCCGATCTGGTGGTCCCCTGCCATAAACAAACTACAACAGAAGGAAGAAACTGTTGCAAAAGACAGTAAAATCTCATGAGTGGAGGAGCTCCCTAGTCAGCCTCAGTAAGAAGCTGAGATCCCTTATAAGATCCTCCAAAGCTAGCTATGAAAATAAAATTGCCACTGATTCTAAGGGCAACCCACAAGGCATTCTATAGCTATGTCAAGAATCTCAATGGAAACACCCAGATCTGCTCTGAGTTACAGCACAATGGCACGAAAATTACACAACCAACTGATATTGCCAGCATCCTGGCAGATAGGTTCAGTGCTAACTTTACCCCCCTCTCACCCCCTAAAGGGCCCATATCTATACAGGAAGAATGCACAGTCCCTGTAATCACATCTATGCAGGTAAAAGCTGCACTCTCTAAAACCAAAAACACAGCATCCATGTGACCGGACAACATCCCAGACTGCGGTTTACAAGAACTTCAGAACGAAATGACTCTCCACCTAAGCACCATGTTCATAGTCTCACGTCAGGCTTTGTGCCCACTGAATGGTGCACAGCAACAGTTATCCCACTCCACAAAGGGGAAGCCACCACTGATCCTGGGAACTATTGCCCTATTAGCCTGACAAGCCTGGTCTGCAAGGCCATGGAACTCATAAAACAAAGACATTGGTAACCTCCAAACTCTGTACCCCACCCAGTTCGGGTTTGTGAAAGGCAGATCATGCCTTCTGAACCTGATCGACTTCTTTGAGGCAGTCACCAAAGCCGTAGACGAGGGTAAGGTGGCTCACACAGCCTATCTTGACCTCACCAAGGCTTTCGACACCATCCCCCATTCTGGAATTATAGCTAAAATCACTAAAGTAGGTATAAATCCCCAAGTCACAAGAAGGGTTGCCAACTGGCTCACTGACAGAACACACACTTTAAAAGTTGCAGACTCCAAATCTGACTTCAAACCAGTGACAAGTGGAGTACCACAGGGTTCAGTCCTGGCACCTCTCCTGTTCGGTATCTACTTCTCTGAAGTACAGGCTAACGAAGTTCGCCGATGACTGCAATGTAGGAGCCATAGTAGAGTCCCCAAATGATGTGGACATCCTACAGAAGGGCCTCACTGAGACAGATGCCTGGTGTCAGAGGCATGACCTCAAGCTCAATGCCAAAAAGTGCATGGTCATTCCCTTTGGTAAAAATTCTGTACCCATGAACAACCACAAACGGCAGTCTACTTAACGCCAAATGTGTGATAAGAGACCTTGGGACCAAGGTGGGCAGTAGTCTATCCTTTGATAATCACATCGCCACAGTAGTCAGGAAATCCTACCTCATCACAAAAGGGCTCTCATCCAGGGGAAAAAAAAAAAAAAAAAAAAAGAGGTAATTATTCCCCTCTACTCAGCACTTGGAGACTCATTATATAAAGTACAACACTCCTTTTGGAATGTACAGCAGCAGCTGGAAAGGCCACAGAAGTACTTCAGAGGATTACTGGCCCCAAACAGATGCCCTACACTGACAGTCTCAAAAAACTCCAGCTTTACTCTGTAGCATATCACCTTCCCCAAGGAGATCTTGGCCTAACATATAAAGCTATGTTAAACCCAGAGCTGTTGGACATGCTAAACCTTAAGAAATCCCAATACTTCCGAGCTATACGCTCTAGGGACCTAAACCTTGTCACCACAATAAACAAGACATAATGGAGGGATAGATTCTTGTCCCAGAGACTTCCTATACTCTGGAACAAGTTACCCATCTATGTCAAGCAAACGTTCCTTATTAGCACTCCAAGAAAAATCTTGAAGAGTGGATGGGAAATAGGAAATACACCCCAGAGATCACTTCTGTGGCTCTGCTTAACAGGGCACAGGAAATTAACTTTCTTGGGTGGCATAAGCCAAGGAACCTTATAGGCTAGGCTTACTTAGGCCTTTGGGCTGATAGCCTAGTACTTACCTATGAACCAATGAGCAGCAGAAGGAAATGGCCCAGGAGATCCAGGTCGAAATAGTCTGCTTGCTCACAGCTTTCCTCAAGGCCCTGGGGTGGAAGGAGACAAACAGCTGGCCTGAGTTCCTAAAGGGTTTGGTTTTTATGTAGATAAAAAGTACAGTTTTGTACCTACCATAAATGTAGATGTTCGAAGATCCACATTGCTGCAGTCCTTACATATGGGTAGTCCGCTGTCGTCGGTCGGCCCGGATACCAAAGTATTAGGCTGACGTCGGTCAAGGCGCTTAAAACTGACATCAGGGTACAAATGCGCATGACCGACGTCATATCCTCAGTCTTTTCTTGCCCCAGATGTCAGAAGGCCCTAAAAAGAAAGGCCAAAGCCAAAAAACAGCAAAAAACAACCAACCACCCCATGCACTAATCATATTTACAATATTTACAATATTCACAACCCAAACCACACAACCACCACTAACTACAGAGGGGAAGGAGGGAGGGTAAATTGGACTGCAGCAATGTGGATCTTCGAACATCTACATTTATGGTAGGTACAAAACTGTACTATGTTCTTCATCTCACATTGCTGCAATCCTTACATATGGGTAGAATCCCAAAGCAGAGGAAAGGGAGGATGGCAAAACTATAAAGCATTAGGAGCTGCCAAAATGCCCTGTAAAATTGCAGTGGCAAAACCAGCCCTAGATTTAGAGTAAAGTGGAAGGTGGTAATGCTTAGAGAAAGTATGCACTGAACTCCAAGTAGCTGCCTCCAAAATATCTTTAGTAGCCACCCCCCTTAAAAAAGCTGTAGAAGTGGCAGTAGCCCTAGTGGAATGAGGCCTAATCCCAGCTGGAATCTCCTTACCATGATGGGAATAACAGAAAGCAATACAAAAACCAATCCACTTAGAAATAGTCTGCTTTGAAACAGGTTTGCCCTGAGAACCCAAAGCAAATGAAACAAACAACTGCTGAGACTGCCTGAACCCTTTAGTTCTGCTCAAATAATATCGCGACTGTCTGTGTATATCCAAAGTGTGCAAAATCTTTTGCCCTTTATTTTGGGGGTTTGCATAAAAAGTAGGCAAATGAATAGTTTGGTTTAAAGCCACACTAGAAACCACTTTAGGCATAAAGGAAGGGTTAGTACGCAAAGATACCCTGTCCTTGTGGAAAATTAGGAAAGGCTCAACCGCCATAAGGGCCTGTAATTCAGAAACCCTTCTCGCAGAGGTAATGGCCAACAAAAAAGCAGTCTTCCATGATAAATATTTCAACTCGGCAGTCGCTGCAGGCTCAAAAGGTTGTAGAGTGAGTTTCTCCAACACAAAATTGAGATCCCAAGCAGGAGTAGGAGCTCTACGTGGGGGTCTTATATTCTTTGCCCCTCTAAGGAATTGCTTAAACAAAGGATGAGAAAATAATGGCGGATCACAGTCATAGTGAGCAGAAATTGCTGCAGCATGAACCTTAATAGAGGAGAAGGACAAACCTTTGTCCAATAACTCAGTAAGGTATTGAAGAGCAACACTTAAATTAGGTTTAGAAACATTAAAGTCCTTCGCTGTACTCCAAATTAAAAATCTCCTCCATTTATCAGCGTAAACTTTCCTTGTACTAGGCCTCCTGGCCTCCAAAATAACATTCAAAACTTGTTGCGGAAGTTGAGACCCTCCAGGGTTTAAAACAGAATATGCCAGGCTGTTAGATGTAGAGAGTGAAGTTTGACATTGAGTAAATGACTGTTCTCCTGAGACAGCAGGTGTGGAATCGAAGGCAAAGGCCATGGAGGCTCCCGTACCAGACTTCTCAGTAATGGGTACCAGTGCTGTCGAGGCCAATCCGGAGCTATTAAAATCATGGTTGGCTTGTCCTGTCTGACCTTCAGGAGTACCTTTGAGAGGAGAGGCAGAGGTGGAAAGGCATACACATGAAGATTGCTCCAATTGAATGAGAGAGCATCCACTTTCCAAGCTGTGGGATGAAACCTTTTGTGCAAAACTTTGGCAGCTGGTAATTTAGAGGAGAAGCGAACAGATCTATGTCTGGAGTTCCCCATAACACTGTCAATTTTTGAAATACATGAGGATCCAATTTCCACTCGTGGGGATCCATAATTTGTCTGCTCAACACATCTGCTAAGGAGTTCTGTGCTCCTGGCAGAAACCTTGCCTGAAGATTCAGCTGTAAACTGAGAGCAGTCTCCCACAAAATCATTGCTTGTCTGCATAGAGGATAAGAATGTGTCCCCCCTTGCTTGTTGATGTACCACATGACAGTTGTGTTGTCTGTTAGAATCAACACCTGTCCTGGAAGAAGCAAATCCTTGAAAGCTATCAATGCAAATTGGACTGCTAACATCTCCTTCAAGTTGATATGTAAATGTTGAAGTCTGGCAGGCCACGTGTCTTGTATCCACTTTCCATTCAGATGAGCTCCCCAAGCTTTGTCTGAGGCATCTGTCGTTAGAATCCGACTCGCCTCTGGTCGGGTCACAGAGAGTCCCTTGTTTAGGTGACATTCCTGAGCCCACCACAAAAATTCCTTTTGGATGCAAGGTATTATCTGAATGACAGTGTCCATATCTTGGCAGTGCTGCGTCCATACATTTTTGAGATACCATTGTAGCTTCCTCATATGCAGTTTGGCATTGGGAAGTACCAGAATACAAGATGCCATGAACCCAAAGGCTTGAAGGACTGTCCTTGCAGTCAGCCTGGACTGACGAGACAATTGGTGGAAGTAAAGAGAAAGATTCTTTTGTTTGTCCGGGGTCAAAAGGCCATCTGGGATGCTGTATTCAGTCTCACACCCAGAAAGCACATGTCCTGAGAGGGTACTAGACTGGACTTTATTTCGTTCACAGAATACCCTAGGCATCTTAACACTGCCATCACATACTGTAAATGATGAAGAAGTTCGTCCTTTCCTTGAGCCAGAATCAGGCAGTCGTCCAAATAAGGATAGATTTGTATTCCTCTTAGCCTGAAGAAAGCTACCACTGGAGCCAGAACCTTTGTGAACACTCTGGGAGCAGTAGATAAGCCAAAGGGCAATGCAGAGAACTGATAATGAAAAGTCCCAGCCCGAAAACGCAGATACTTCCTGCAACAGGGCCTGATGGGAATATGAAGGTAAGCCTCCTTGAGATCCAGAGTCACCATCCAGTGATCTTTGCCCAGCAGAGGTAAAAGCTGTTGTAGCGTCAACATTTTGAACTTGGAAATGTCCAGATATGTGTTGAGGATAGATAAATCCAAAATTGGTCTCCACGTGTTCCCTTTCCTTGGTACTAGAAACAGGCGAGAATAAAATCCTAGGCCCACTTCTGGCAGAGGGACCGGTTGTATAGCTCCTATTTGTAGTAGCAGAGAAATCTGTTTGTGAGCCTCTAGTCTTTGTTGAGGAGGAACGTCTGGCATGCCATTGAAAGGAGGTAAGGTATGGAAATAAAACTTGTAACCTTGGTGTATGATATCCAAAACCCATTTGTCTTGGGTAATTAAAATCCAATTTTCCTTGAAGAGTGCCAACCTTCCTCCCAAAGGTGCTGCCAGGCAAGAAGGATCTGGCAGCTGAAAAGTAGGTCATTGGGCCTGTTTACGAAAGGACTGGCCCCTGCCCTCACTCGAAGACTGTGCAGGTGAACTCCATGTTCTAGGTCTGAAGGAACTCTGAGCTCTGCCCCTACCACGTCTAGATCTACCCCTAGACTGAGAATCAGAGGAAGGATACGTCCACCCCTTAGCAGGCCAATTTCTACTAAACTTTGGAGGCTGAACTTGCAAAAAATCTTTAACAGTCTGCATAGACTTAGCCTTGTCTTCCAATTTCTTCAGGACTGTTTCCACAGGTGGACCAAACAACACTTCAGACTGCAAAGGAGCATCCAAAATCCTTGTCTTAACATGGTCAGATAAATTCTGATCCTTAAGCCAGGCGTGCCTGCGAAGAACTGAACCAGTGGCAGCCACCCTAGAAGAGGCCTGCACAGCATCAAAACCACACTGTAAGGAATGCTTACCCACCTGTTCAGAGACATGCACCAAATCTTGTAATTCTTTACAGTCAATGCCTTCTGCCAGAGCATCCACCTTAGATTTCAATTGCGAAAGGAGAAAATTTTGATATTTCAACATATGAAACTGGCAATTCAAAGCCCTCCTAGCTAAGGTAGAAGATGTATAGACCTTCTTTCCCCATCTATCCAAAGCTCTGGCCTCTTTATCTAGAGGAACTGGATTCTTTACAACAGAGGCCTTGACCCCCTTAGGTCCTTGACTAACAGTTTCTGGGTCCGCCCTAGGACTCTTATAGAGATATTTATGAGCCTCAGGCACCCTGTAATACCTATCCGGTTTAACAGGCGCAGGAGGCAGAGAATCAGGATTAAGTGAAGCCTCTGAAAATACATCTTGCACAACATCCAGAACAGGGGTATAGCTAAGGGCCTATGTTGAGGTAAAACAAAATTCCCTAAGCCTTTTCCGTGAATCAGAGAAGTCCTGACCTTCCCACTTAAAATGCTCCCTCATAGAATGAAGTGTCTCTGAAAAAGAAAAATCCTCTGGAGGAGAAGCAGGAGTGGAATCTTCTGCATCAGAATCAGAATAAGGAGAGTACTCCTGCAAGTCTTCAGCCGAAGACTCTGAAACATCCGAAGCCTGCTCAAAACTTTCCAACTCTGGCTCCACCCTAGGCCTCTTCTCAGGAGGGGGCAAAGAACCTCTAATCAGAGCAATCAAATCTTCTGCCATTTTAAGCATGTGCTTCTTAGGCACAGACCCTGCTGAACTAGGACTGACACCAACAGAAGCTAAACCTGGCCTGCCTCTGGAAGAAGCCTTGGAAACAGAAGGAGAGGGTCTAACCACCCTGGAAAGGGAGGGGAGTACAGAAACCTGAGAAGCCCCTTCAGCCTGACCTGCCTCATGAGAGGCCACATCCTGCAAAATCAAAGTCTCCCCCTGAGACTCCAGAGAAGCCTCCATCGGAACCACCGGTTCCACTGAAGCCTCTAAAGAACCGGCGTCCGGAATAGACGACTCATCTTGCCTGGGTTTAACCGCTTTGTCTTTGAGCGTCTCCGTGGAAGCGGGCGGAGTATCCGACGGCATATTATAATTGCACCGCTTTCCGAACACCAGCCTAGCAAAATCTAACCTTCGCTTTATAGTCCATTTATTAAACCTAGCACAAAGCGACCTTACTCACGTCGTGCTCAGGCCCCAAACAAGGAATGCACAAAGAATGATAATCCCCATGCGGCATGTGTCTCCCACCAGAAATACAATCATTCAGCTTTTCTGACATCCGGTAATACACTGAGGCAAGAAAAACAAAATATTCCCCAACGGGGTACTTAGCCAACTTGGATTCGGTCTGAAACTCCGAACTCGAAAAATTTCAGAACGCCGAACGGCACTTGCAACGCTGCTTCTGCATCGGACCATGCGGCAAAAAAGACTGAGGATATGACGTCGGTCATGCGCATTTGTACCCTGACGTCCTGATGTCAGTTTTAAGCGCCTTGACCGACGTCAGCCTAATACTTTGGTATTCGGGCCGACCGAGGACAGCGGACTACCCATATGTAAGGACTGCAGCAATGTGAGATGAAGAACATCCTAAATTGTCTGTGGACTTCTAGGGAATGCAGCACTCTCACTATCCACCTGTGGGTTTGGGAAGAAGGTGGGCAGGTGGATGGGCTGGTTCAAGGATAGGTCATTCACCTCTTTCGGAATAAACGACAGGTTTGTCCTGAGGGTCACCCTGCCCCGGTGGAAGATTTTAGGAAAGGTGGTGTAGCCATTAGACCCTGCAATTCTGAAAGCCTTCTGGCGGAAGTCAGAGCTACTAGCAATATAGATTTCCATGTGCAGAATTTTAAGGAGACCTTGTCTGCTGGGGGCTAGAGTGAGTTTTTCTAGAACATAGTTCAGGTGCCTGGGGGGGGGGGGGGGGGGGAACAACACACCATTTCCTGGGTGGTATCAACTCTAATACACCTTTGAGGAAAGGTTTGCAGGGGAGTCTGGATGTAAGGGATGGATCCAGGAGAAGGCAGGTAGAGAAGCAGACAAGTGTGCCTTCACAGATGAGTAAGACAACCCTGACTGCATGAGTTCACACAGGTATGACAGGATGAGAGGCATACTGCTTCCCAGCGGATCCAACTGTCTTGTGCCACCAGACAGAAAACCTTTTCCATTTTGAGAGATGTAATTTCCTTGTGTTGGGTTTCCTGGCCTCCTACAGGACAGTGAGCATGTCCTCGTTATATAGGTGTCTGAAGGGGATCAGAATCCTATCAGCCACAGGGTGAGGTGCATGGATTGCCAATGTGGGGGTATAAGAGTCCCCTTGTGATGTGTGAACAGGTCCACTGGGGAGGGGGGGGGTTAATGTCTGGTGATTGCCCTTGGACAGGTGAAGGGGGAACCAGTGCTGTCTTGGCCAGCAAGGGGTCACCAGCAAGATTTTGGGCAACTCCTGCTGAGTTTTCAGCAGGACCCTTTGTATCAATGGGAAGGGGGGGTGGGGGAGCCCTGGAGTCCAATAGCATGAGTTGCCCCCGTGACAAAGTCTAGTCTAGAATGATGCCGATCCAGCTTGGTTTGTTCAGCTTTTAATAGGGGGATGTAATGGACCCATGCAATTTTATTACATTAACTTGGGATCACCCAAAAGGGGTGAGGGTGTGTGTGCGTATTTTATATGATACATAAAATTACAAAAAAAAAATACCAAATACACCTTTGATTGCAAGGCCTGGGTTGTAAATGTCTGAATGCACATTTATCTAGCACAGGTAAGTAGGAGTGTGCAGGAAAAAAGTGCTGGCTGGAAAAGGTTACAGCAGTTAGCGTGCATGTGTGAATGTTCATGGGTTAGAGTTAAACAGTTAAGGGGGTTGATTTATTGTTTGGTATTTTAGGGGTGTTCTCTGACCACCTGTCTTGCACAGTGGTACTGTTAGCGACAGGACTTTTGGTAACATAATGTGCAGTATTAGCACAAGAGTAAGGTGTTGCAGTGACCCCCCCCCCTCAACCACCCGACTCTTGTGTTAACCCTACTCCTGATACTAGCCATTACGTTACTAAAAACCAGTACCACTACTAAGACTACTTTTTGGAAAGTGTGACCTTTACATTGCAACAGGAGTTTACTGACAGGACTTCAGCTGCAGAGAATTATTTTATACTTTGCTCTTAGTTGGCAGTTTAGCTTTTTGAGATTCACAAGAGTTTGACCTTTCTTGATGCTGTGTAGGGCAGGCAGGCAGACATCTGCTATTTGAAAACCATCAAAAGACTTCAAATTCCAGTTTAATTTAAAAGAAATAATCAAATACAGTCTATAAAAAAAGTTCATTCACTGCCCTGGCTTATACCTTAATCTCCTGAAAGCCTTATTCATCCTCTAGGCACGTAACAGTCGGATAGTAACCACAGGTGGGAAAGTCCAAACCCATCTGTTCAACTCCCTTGTAAGGGGCTTAATGCCCAGAAGTCATGACTGAAAGAAATTAAGGCAATATAATACCATTGTTTCTCTTTACTTTAAGCCTTAATGTAATCATAAAAAGCTGTCTGAATTACAGTGATAGAACTGCACACTGCAGTTCCTTGTCAAAACTATCCATTCAGATTTTTCTGCCTCCTGTTCTTACGTGCTTGTAAGCAAAACAATACAAGCACGCCTTTGTAGGAGGATGGTTACAAGAGATTCATCAGCATTCAGTCAATCCAACTCCTACTGGACACTAACAGCCCAAGTCATGCCTTAGCTCTGCACACTTCAAACCCACATTATCTACTACACAGCTTTTCGAAAGCTTAAACATTTTGGCCTTTGCTGCTTCAGAACACTAGGATTCCTTCCATTATCTCCACAGCACACCGCACTCATGTTTTGCGATCAGTCAGATTCTTATACAATTCTCAACCACAAGATTGCCTACATTCCTGCTCCACGTCATGTACCACAACGTTCTCTGTTACACATGCTAACTTCTCAGGAATACAGGAATTTCCCCTTGCAGGTTACTTGAGAAGGCATCTGTTGCTAATGTCTTGGGGTCTGGAGTCCTGCTGCAGTAGCCAGGAAGTTGCCTGTTTATGGAGGAGGCAAACAGGTCTATTTGTGGAATACCCCACTTGTGGACCATATTCAGGAAAAAAAGAAGTTATGTATTACCATAATGTTCCATCTGTGTTATAGACCTTTGTTCATTCATTACTATTAGGACCTTGGTTCCGTCCTCAGAACCGATATGGCCGTTTCCAAGCTTGCGCCAGCCAAAAAGTCTCAGCCATGACCTATCCATAATGTCCCTCTCTTAGTTACTCCAGATAGAGTTTGCCTGCCATTACATAATAGACGTAGTAATAGAAAAAAATAGTAGAAGGCTCTGTCTGAGCAAATACCCTAACAAGGAGTTCCTAAAGTCCACCAAGTGCCCAGGCAGGGGGAAGGAGGGCGGGAAGTAATGAATGAACAAAGATCTACAACACAGATGAAACGTTATGGTAAGACATAACTTCTTTACCTGATGTTGTAAATCTTTATTAGGACCAAGTCCCCAGCTACATCAGTCCTGGGTGGCCCCAAGAAGGATATTCCAGAGCACCATAGAACCAAAAGATGATCGTCCCCTGGAGGCCAAATCCAATTTGTAATGAGAGATAAAAGTATGAGGTCTTGCCCAAGTGGCTGCTGCGCAGATATCATCCATAGAGGCTCTGGAATGAAATGTTACAGAAGTAGCCATAGATCTGGTGAAATGAGCCTTTATTCTGGAAAGTAATGATAGCTTATTCTGTTGGTAGATGAAGATAATGACGTTTCTAAGCCAGGAGGATAAAGTCACTTTGGAAACCGGTTTACCCAATCTGGGTCCTGCAAAGCCCACAAACAATTGATCTGTTTTCCTGAAAGATTTAGTCCTGTCCAAACAACAATGAAGCTGCCGATGCACATCAAGGGTGTGCAAAATGTACTCCCCTCTATTAGAATGCTTAGGGAAGAAAACCGGCAGGTGAATAGATTGGTTAAAGGAAAATCCAGAAATGACCTTGGGCAAGAAAGAAGGGTCAGTACTAAGGGACACCCTATCCGTGTGGAAGATCAAGTAAGGTCTCTTGACACTCTAGGCCTGCAGCTCAGATACTCTTCTCGCTGAGGTAAGTGCTACTAGAAGTAAGGTTTTCCATGATAAAAATTTAAATCACATAAATCAAAGGGCTCGAAAGGAAGACCTGTGAGAGACTGAAGTACCAAAGTCAAGTCCCAGGGTTCTAAGGGAGGCTTGACCGGAGGTTTAACATGTAAAACTCCTTTCAAAAAGGTCTTGCATAGGCGATGTGACATAATCAAAGAATTATCAAGTCCATTATGAAAACTGGCGATAGCTGCTAAATGTACAGTGATGGTCTATGCTGAAGCCACTGCATATAAAAGAGTAGCCAGGTACTGTAGGATCTTTTGAATAAGCATAGAAAAGGGGTCTAAGTTCTGATATGTAGCCCAAATAGAGAAACCTATTCCATTTACTAGAATAAACTTTCCTGGTGGAAGGTTTGTATGATGCCAGAAGAATTTCACGAACAGGAGATGGGAGTGTCAGGCAGCCAGGCAATCACTGAAGTGGAGGAACCAAGCTGTGAGCTTGAGACTGTGGAAGTTCAGATGAATCAGTCCCAGAGGATGAGATAACAGGTCTTGGGAATGATCCAGGATCCACGGGCTGTGAAATCAGATGAGGCCACAGAAACGGGAACCAGACTTGAAGGGGCCAGTAGAGGGCAATGAGGATCACTTTGATTCTCAAACTCTGAGCTTTCTGGACAAATTCTGGAATGAGGGGAAACGAGGGAAAGGCATACAGAAGACCCGGGGGCCAATTGTGCATTAGAGAGTCCCTCAGCAGTTCCCCCTGAGAGGGAATCAGGGCAAAGTAGCTTTAGGGGGGAAGCAAACAGATCGCAGCATGGCTAAGATCCGATCTGCTGTTGCAGGGTTGAGGGACCACTCGTGAGGCATCGGGATGTTCCTGTTCAGATTGTCCGCAATAAGGTTGGAACCCCCGGGAATGTGTGTTGCTATAAGAAAGCGGTTGGAAGCTATTGCCCAGTGCAAAACCCTCATGGCTTCCCGACACAGGGGATAAGACCTGGTTCCTCCTTGCTTGTTGATATACCAGACTGACATGTTGTCTGACTGAACTGCAATGGTCCCAGAGGACGGGGATGCATGGAACACTTGCAACGCTAAGAGAACTGCCCTCAGTTCCAGGACATTTATGTGCAAATTGGCCTCCATGGGGGACCAGGTGTCTTGGATAGTCTTTCCCTGGAAATGCCCCCCCCCCCACACACACACACACACACACAGGGAAGCACCTGTAGTCACCATGAACGTGGGCTGGGGAAGACAGAACAGTTGATACCAAAAGATTCATTTGTGGCTTCATCTACCATAGCATTTCTTCCTTGCAACGGTTTGTAAGACTCATCATGTGGTCGAGTGGGTGAGTTAGAAACTACCATTGTGCGGAAAGGAGCCACTGCAGGATTCTCATGTGCAGTCTCGCCAGTGGTACTAACATAATGGCAGCCGCCATGGAGCCCAAGAGTTGCAGTACAAGACGTGCTGGAACATAGGTCTGAGGAAGAAGGTCCTGGATTTGATATCTTATTTTCGAAAGCCTGTGAGGTGGAAGAGAAGCTTGACAGGATGCTGTGTCGAAGACCGCTCCAATAAATGCCAGTATCTTCGTTGGGGACATCTGAGATTTGTCCTTGTTTATTGTAACCCCCAAGCGGAGAGCAAGACCTTGAGTGTAAGAGAGGCTGCGGACTAGGAGATTCCTGGTCGGAGCGGTAAGGAGCCAATCGTCTAGCTAGGGAAATACCTGGAATCCTTGTAGTCGAAGATGAGCTACCACAACTGCCATACATTTGAACATTCAGGGAGACTGTCAACAGACTGAATGGCAGTGCCCTGAACTGGTAGTGATTGGCTCCCAGCCGAAAGTGGAGGAACCTCCGGGAGTGGTGATCCATCTTTATGTGGTAGTACGCATCCTGGAGGTCTATAGAGCACATCCAGTTGTTGTCCCTCCCTAGGAAGGGAAGAATGGACTGTACCGTGACCATCCGGAATTTCTGGGGTTTGATAAATTTGTTCAATAGGCTGAGATCCAGGATTGGTCTCCAGTACGTCTTTTTTGGCGCTAAAAAGAACCTTGAGTAAAACCCGGATCCTGTCTGGTCTGGTGGGACTGGTTGGATGACTCTTTCTTAGCAGCTTTTCTATTTCTAAGGCTGCTAATTCCCTCTGATTGGGTGGTACATCGGGGAATTAAATCAAAATAGTATTTGGTAGCCTCTCTGCACCCAAACACTGGTAGTAATAAGATGCCAGGCTGGTAGGTGCAGAGAAAAACGACCCCCGACTGCTTCCAGAGGAAAGCAATCAGGCCACTGCTCAGGAGCGCTGGCAGGGTCTGCCAGAGAAAGAATCTCTAGTGCCCTGGTTATATGGACCCCCTCTACCCCAAAAGGGGAGACTTCCATACGAGTTGCCCCCTCTGCCCCAGGGGGGATTGTTCACCATGAATGTCACAAAAAGATACTTGGGATTTCTAAAGTACAGTTGTGTACACTTAAATGTAGATGCTAAAGTGTACTCACTGTTGCAGTCCTAACTAATGGGTTATCCGGCTCCCAGTAGCCCTCGATCGGCCAGAATACCAAAGGTAAGTAAATATGACATCGGCTGTTGGTTGTAAAGGACATCAGAACGTCCAAACAAAAGGAGGCAGCCAACATCACTTCCTCAGTCTTTCTTGCCATAACAGTGAGGAGCCCCAAGAAAACAAGGCTTAAACCAAAAAAAGTAACTTTGGTGGTAAAGTAAACCAAATTCAGCCTGCACCTTAGGAAAGGAGAGCAGGAGAGGATCACAAAAAAAAAAGGGGGGGGGAACCAGGACTGCAACAGTGAATACACTCCAACATCTACATTTATGGTAAGTGTATACAACTGTACTGTGTTCGTGTTTCACTGTTGCAGTCCTAACCAATGGGTTGATTACCAAAGCCCAAGAGAGAAAAGGGAGGAGGTACCAACAGAATCAAGGATTTGAGAGAATGCCCTGCAGAACACCAGTGGCAAACCTTGCCCTAGCTCTAAAAAACAAAGGCAAATTATAATGCTTTGTGAAAGTGTGAACAGAAGACCATGTGGCAGCCTCTAAAATGTCTTTAGTAGGGACACCCCTTAAAAAGGCAGAAGTGGAAGATGCTCTTGTGCAGTGGGTCCTAACCCCTTGAGGAGGACCCTTGCCATGAAAGGAATAACAAAGTAATACAATGTGCAATGCATTTAGAAATGGTTTGCTTAGAGAGCTTTGCCCGGAGCTCCAGAGGCAAAACTGACCAATAGCTGTGCTGATTTCCAAAGGTCTTTAGTTGTGTCCACGTAAAACCTGAGCTGTGTGCACATCAGGAGAATGCACATCAGGAGAATGCAGGATCCTTTCAACTCTATTTCGAGGATTAGGAAAGAAAGTAGGAAGGTGTATGGACTGATTAAGAGTCAGGCTAGAAACCACTTTAGGCATAAAAGAGGGACTGGTTCTCAGAGACACGATCTGCATGGAAGATAAGAAAAGGCTACACAGCCAAAGCTTGCAGCTCCGAAACTCTCCTTGCTGAAGTTATAGCAAACAGGAAGACAGTTTTTCAAGAAAGAAACTATCTGCTGTGGCAGCCGGCTCAAATGGAGGAAGAGTGAGTTTCTCTAAAACAAAATTAAGATCCCAGGCTTGAGTAGGTGCCCTTCTGGGGGTTTTTAAGTTGCAAGCACCTCTGAAAAAACATTTTCATCAGGGGATGAGAGAAAATGAGTTGCTCAAAAGAACAATGAGCAGAAATGGCTGAAGCATGGATCTTGGAGGAAAAAGAAAGACTACCTTGAAGCAAATCAGCCAAGTATTCCAGAATCAGAGGAAGAGTAGGCTGAGAAGAAGATTCCCCTCTAGCCTGCATCCAATGAGAGAATCTTTCCCATTTGCCAGCATAGGACTTCGGGAGGCCAGGAGGCCTAGTACTAGGAAACCACCTGCTGGGAAAGGGAAGAAGAAATTGATCAACTCATACAATGAGCCATGCCACCAAATGGGGAGACTGAAGATGAGGATGTAGAATGTATCCCCGTTTCTGAACCAAAAAAGAAGTTATGTACTCACTCACCATAACGTTCCATCTGAGTAGGTACTTCATTTGTCTGCAACCTGTGGGTATCGGATCCGATCTCGGACCCGAGCCGGCAGCTTTCCAAGCTACAAGATCCGAGCTCCTAGCTCCTCCCCCCTACCCACAATCCCCTGCTATGTGCTACATTACCTCAGATCGAATTTTTTGCCTCTTACACAACTCCTACCTTCGATAGAGGAAGTAACACCAGATACACTGTCCTAAAGCAGAACAAGATCTCTTTGGTGATCAGGAATCCCAAAAGGTTCGGGGGATGGCAGGGGGGGGGGGGGTCGGTTGCAGACAAATGAAGTACCTACTCAGATGGAACGTTATGGTGAGTACATAACTTATCTGAAGTAGTTACTTCATTTGCTCTGCAACCTGTGGGACAGAGTCCCCAGCTACCTAGGGAGAAACCCTGGGCGGCCTATGGAAGGATATTCCGAAACACCGCAGAGCCAAAGGAAGCCCTAAATCTCGATACCATATCCAATTTATAATGAGAAATAAACATATGTGAAGAGGACCAGGTAGCTGCAGAGCATATGTCATCCAAGGGGATCCTAGACCAGAAGGCTGCAGAGGTGGCCACTGCCCTCAGAGTGAGTGCGAATTCCCGTAGGAACCGGTTTGCCTGCAGATAAGTACCCGTGGACTATGCATTGACAGATCCAATTTGCTACAGTCACTTTGGAAACGGCCTTACCCATGGCCGATTTAGCAAATGACACGAACAACTGGTCCGACTTGCGAAAATCCTTAGTCCTGTGCAGGTAGAAACGCAGTTGTCTATGCACGTCCAATTTATGCAATGTGTATTCTCCTTTATTCTGAAAGTTTGGGAAGAACACGGGTAAGTTTACTGATTGATTGATATTTGACTCCGAAGCCACCTTAGGTAAGAACGACGGATTAGTCCTGAGGAACACTCTATCCTTATGAAAAATGAGATAAGGATGCTTCATACATAAGGCTTGAAGTTCTGACACCCTTTTGGCTGAAGTAATGGCCACCAAAAAGGCTGTTTTCCAGGACAAGAACTTTAATGGAATCGAAGCCGTGGGTTCAAAGGGTGGGCCTGTAAAGGCTTGTAAGACTAAGGCCAAATCCCATGGAGGCACCACCACTTTCACCGGAGGCTTCAAGAGGAAAACGCCCCGTAAGAAGGTTTTACATAATTTTGTAGAAGCCAAAGATCCTAGACAGTCTCCCACATGGAAATGGGAGATGGCTGCCAATTGCACCTTAACTGTTGAAGCACTTGCTCCTTGTCGGAATATCACAAGACAGGAAGTCTAGAATAGTCGGAATAGGAACTGTAAATGGATCCAGGCCTCTATCTTTAGCCCAGACAGAGAAACATATCCATTTGCTGTAGTAAATCTTCCTAGTAGTCGGCTTATGTGCTGCGACTAGAATGGCCTTAACAGGAGATGAGATACCGGGAGTCCTAGCCATCAGTGGAACTGGAGCAACCAAGCCACAAGCTTGAGGTTCACCAGGTTTGGGGGTTGTAATCCCGCCGGATGTGAAATCAGGTCTGGAATGGGATCCAGTATCCGTGGCGGAGAAGCACTGCGAGACCGCAGGTACGGGAACCAAATCTGGCGAGGCCAGAATGGGGCTATGAGGATAACTCTGCTCCCCAACCAATGGGCTTTCTGTATGAACTTGGTCATGAGCGGAAGGGGTGGATAGGCATAAAGTAGACCGGACGGCAAAGCATGGATTAGAGCGTCTCTGGGATTCTCTTGAAGTATGAAGTACTCGCTGCATTTTTTAAGGGAGAAGCAAAAAGATCGCAGCAAGGCCAACCCCGTTTGCGGAAGATCTGCTTCGCAACTGATGGATTGAGGGACCACTTGTACAGAGTGAGAATCACTCTGCTCAGTTTGTCTGCCAAAATGTTGGACCGACCCGGAATGTGCGTTGCTACCAGAAAGCGGCTGGTGGATATCGCCCATTCCCACACTCTCATAGCCTCCTGGCAAAGTGGGTAGGACCTGGTTCCTCCTTGCTTGTTTATGTACCAGACAACTGACATGTTGTCTGTCTGGACTGCAATAGTCCCCAGAGGTAGAAGGTTGTGGAGAGCTTGCAACGCTAGAAGCACCGCCCTCATCTCTAGGACATTGATATGCAAAGCGGTCTCCAGGGGAGTCCACGTGCCTTGGACGGTTCTGTCCGAACAATGCCCCCCCCACCCGAGGCGAGAAGCGTCAGTGGTCAGCGGGGCTTGGGGGGAGGGACAACAAAAGGTCTCCCTTCCTTCAGCTCTGGGGCGTGGAGCCACCAAAGAAGGGAGTGCCTGCAAACTCTGCTCAGAGGAATCTGAGTATTCAACGGATGGAGTAGCAGGGACCACTGAACTTGAAGGGTCCACTGCAGAATCCTCATTCGCAGAAGGGCGAGACTGATCGCTGCTGCCATAGATCCTAGTGCCCTCAGAACTAATTCTGCCTCCGGGGCCGGGCTCTGAAGAAGAATTAGCACCTGACGCGACAAGCTGTTTACCCTGTCCGCAGTTAGCATAGCTCGAGAAATGCGGGTATCTAACTTGGCCCCTATGAACTCCAGGACCTGTACGGGGTAAAGAGAGGATTTCTGGAGGTTTACAGAAATGCCCAAGCTCTGGGCAAGGGTCAGAGCATAATCTCTTGCCAGGCAGAGCCGATCCCCATTGGTGGCGGTAAGGAGCCAGTCGTCTAGGTACGGGAAGACCTGAATGCCCTGAAGTCTCAGGTGGGCTGCAACCACTGCCATGACCTTGGTGAACACCCTGGGGGCTGAGGTGAGGCCGAACGGGAGAACCCTGAACTGGTAATGACTGGCTCCCAGCCGGAAGCTGAGAAACCTTCTGGATAGTCTGTCCATCAAGATGTGGTAGTACGCATCCTTGAGGTCTATCGAGCACATCCAGTCATTCTGCCGCAGAAGGGGGAGAATAGATTGGAGGGTGACCATCCGGAATTTTTCTTTGGGAATGAACAGGTTCAAAGCAGAGAGGTCTAGAATGGGTCTTAGGTCCCCAGTCTTTTTTGGCACTAAAAAGAACATGGAGTAATAACCCGATCCGGACTGGTCTGGGGGGACGGGCTGGATGGCTCTTTTTTCTAGCAACTTCAGGATTTCTGAAGCTGCTGCCTCCCTTCGATCAGGTGGAACATCGGGGAGGTGTCTGGTCGAGGGAGGGTGGTTTATGAAGGGGATGGTATAACCTCTGGATATGATGCGGAGCACCCATTGATCTGTCGTAATGGACTCCCAGTTTGACAGGTGCTCCGACAACCGCCCCTCGACTGCCTCCAAAGAGGGACAGCCGGGTAAGCCCTCAGGGCTGCTGCGCGGGTCTATCCGGGAAGGGTTCCCTGGACCCGAAGTTACGCGGTCCCCCTCTGCCTCTGGGCCGGCGTCCTCCTTGTCCTCCTCTGCCTCTAGAGGACGAGGGGTCCGAAGCTGGATGGGATTGCTGGGACTTACGGAACCACAGCTTCTTTTGTCCCCTCTGATTCCTAGAAAAGGATTGTTGGGGATTAGAGAAGCGGACCTCGATGGCAGACAGCGTCTTCCCATCCTTCTCACTTTAGGCCAGCGTCTTGCGAACGGTCTTGCCGAAGAGCGAAGATCCGTCAAAGGGTGCATTCGCGAAGGCGAAATCGCAAAGATGGAGCCAGGAGTGACGTCGCAAGACAACCCCGGCTCCACTGGCCCTAGCGGCTCCCTCCGTGGCATGGGAGAGTAGACGCATGGACGTGTTAGAGATGGATTTCAGAGTGGCCATACGAGTCGAGAAAACTTTTTTGTCCTCGACCGACATGGACTCCGGGGGGGGGGGGGCTGCAGCATATTCCTTAATTAAGTCTCGTTGCAGCCTAATGGTATGTGCCATATAGTTCAGCACCCTTACAGAAAAGGTCACTGAACTAAACCATCCGCTTCCCAATGCGGTCCAGTGCCCGAGATTCCTTATCTGGCGGGTGAACCGAAGAACTCTCCTACGTGAGTTCTCTCTTGGTGGCAGCCGCCACCAGCATGGCATCCACGGGGGTTCCCTTGGCCCAAGACAATCTATCCACTGGGGGGCTAAGGATCTTGTCGGGTCGCTTCGGGATAGGCTCCATGGTGTCGGGCTCCTTCCACGCCCTGGTAGTAATGAGGTCTACCAGGGGGTCAGCCGGGGGGGGACACCCAGGAGGTAGAAGGGCCTGCCTCAAACGCATCCAGGAACACCGATTCATCTGCGGAAGGTTTTTGGGCAGACCACCCCACTCTAATATGCAACATTTCCATGATGTCTCCGAAGGAGACATCCTTGGGGGGTGACCTTGGGGAACCTTCCCCCTTCATCTAAATCCGTGTCGGTTGTAACTGACTCGGGGGAGTCCAGGTGCCTCCTCTTGCACCGACGTTTTCAAGGGACCTCCTCGGTGGGACTGTCTGAAGAGGGCTCGTCAACGGGGTCCTGTTCCTCTAAGGGACCCAACTGGAGGGCTTGAGCAGGCTGTCCCGATGGTCGGATGATGGAGGATAGACCCACATGCAGCGGGGGTACGGGAGGATCAGACGCTCAAACCAGGGACCTGGAGGTCCTCGAGAGTACCCTCTCCACAACCTCAAATGCCGAAGGAGAGCTACTCTCGCCAGGCTCTGAGAGCAATCTCCTCGGCTCCGAGGTAGGGATCGGGGTCGGAGCCGATGCAGCCGGAGCAGAGAGAGAGGTGTGCTCCGAACCCAACCGAGCCGAAGACACACCAGCTCCCCCGGATCCGATGCACAGCCCTCGGCCTCCAGAGCTCAGATCAGACAGACTCGAAGGCACAGTCTGTGTCGAAGCTACCGGAGCTATCGGCACCGACGAATCCCCAGATCCGATCGATAACTCAGAGACCCGAAAACGGGTAGGAGAAGGAGTAACAGGAGCAAATATGGGGGCCGCGCTCCCCCCCAGAGGGGGGGGGGGGCAAGAGCACCCCCATCTACATTTGGGTCTGGATGAATCGGCGCTTCAACCGATCCATATCTACTTCAGTGAGGCTTCTGGTTGATCTTGAAGTCGTCGTCGAGGCGGGCCGGGAGGGTCGCCTCGACGACCGAGGGAGACCGATCCTCCTCCTCCAGCTCCGGAGAAAAACGAGGTGAACTGAGCCGAGAGGGGGATGATCCGTAGCCCCTCGAGGGGGACCTGGCCAGCTTAGCCGGCGGGGCTGAGGGTTGAGTCTCAGCCCGCCTTTTGTGGGACTTATGTCCCTTGCCCTTGTGTCTTTTCTCCACTGTAGTGGAGGTACCTGAATCCCCCGAACTCAAAACCAAAGAGGGAGGTTGAGTCCCAGGTTGAGTCGGGGGCACAGAAGGCACGAGGGCTGTCGAGACAGCCTGTGCCTGAGAGGGGGAGGAAGAAGAAGCCGATTCCTGAGGCAACAAACCCGCCAGAATCAGCTTGTTCTTCCTGTGCCTAATAGCTCAGGGATTAAAGGCCGCGCAGATTGTGCAGGCCGATGACAAGTGGGCCGCCCCCAAGCATAAAATGCACTGAGTGTGGCCATCCACCGGCGAAAGCTTATGGCCACACTCGGTACATTTTGAGAACACTGCCTTAGGCCCTTCAGCCATAACACCACTCACACCAAAACACACCCAAACACTAAGAGGGGGGGGGAGGGTGAAAGGCGGGAACTAACAGAAAAATAGTTAGAAAAAAGGGGAACAAAGGTATCTAACTAACTACACTATCGATAACTAACCCAGAAAAAACTACACACTCTCACACAAGAAAAAGTTTTTTTTTTTTTTTTTTTTTTTTATATACAGAAAAAAGAAAAAGGTTCAATCTCACCAAAAAGCCAAGGAGCTCTTCAAAAGTAGCTGCTTCAGCCACGGCAAAAAACGATCTGAGGTAATGTAGCACATAGCAGGGGATTATGGGTAGGGGGAGAAGCTAGGAGCTCGGATCTTGTAGCTTGGAAAGCTGCCGGCTCGGATCCGAGATCGGATCCGATACCCACAGGTTGCAGAGCAAATGAAGTAACTACTTCAGATCTGGTTTCAGAGGAAGACGCCAAGGAGGAAATTATGAGACTGCGAAGCAGTAGATAATGCTGTCTGGGCCAGTCTTGAGCTAGGAGAATGGTCCTTGGTCTGATCTTCACTAATACTCTGGGAAGAAGAGGGAAGGCATAAACTGACAGTGTCCAAAGAAAGGACAGAGCATCCACTTCTCCAGGACTTGCTGTGATGCTGTCTGGTGCAAAAAAGTGGTAGAAAGTGGTTGTCTGGGGAGGAGAAAAGATCCACCTGAGGAGTGCCCCAACGTTCAATGATGCTGTAAAAGACTGTTCTGTTCAGTTGCCACTCGTGAGAATCCAGGGTCTGCCTGCTCAACTGGTCTGCAGAAACATTGAGTCTCCCTGGAAGAAACGGAGCTAGGAGATGCAGGCCCAAGGATGCTGCTGTGGACCAGAGAATCATGCTCTTTCTGCACAGGGGGTAAGAATGAGTCCCTCCCAGTTTGTTGATGTACCACATGACTGTGGTGTTGTCTGTTCTGACAAGCAGAGTTCCTGGAGAAAGAATATGCTTGAAAGCCAGTAAGGCCTGCTGAACTGCTATCAACTCCTTCAGGTTTATGTGCAAGTGCATCTGCTGGGCGTTCCAACGTCCCTGTATGCATCTGCCATCCAGGTGAGCTCCCCAGGTGTAGTCCGATTCTTCTGTGGTAAGAACTTGAATGGCAGGAGGTGGGCAAAAAGGCATGCCTTTGTTTTGTAGGCAGGCTGTCGCCCACCATACAAACTCTGTCTGCAGACATGGAAGCAGAGGAATTATATCCAGGTCCTGTGTAAGTTGACACCAAAGGTTCTTGTGGTACCATTGCAAATTCCTCATATGCAGTCTTGCATATGGAATCATGAGAATGCAAGAGGCCATGTATCCCAGAGCTTGCAGGTATTTCCTTGCAGGGAGCTGGGACAGGCTTGCCAAATCCTTGAAATAAACAGAGTTGCCCGATTCTTCTGGGTGAGATATCATCTGGGTGGCTGTGTTCAGACTCGCTCCAAAGAATGTTATCTCCTTGGCTGGAACCATTTTTGATTTTTCCTCATCGAGTGTGTAACCCAGGGAAGAGAGAAGAGTCTTTACAAATTCCAGATCCTTTAACAGCTGCTCCTGAGAATTTACTTGAATTAGACAGTACAGGTATGGATAAATCTGTATTTGCTTCTGCCTGCAAAAAGCAATGACTGGAGCCAGGCACTTTGTGAAAACTCTGGGAGCAGTAGATAAGCCAAAGGGCAGCTCAGAGAATTGATAATGTTGCTTGCCTACTCTGAATTGAAGGTATTGCCTGCAACTTTCCCTGATAGGGATGTGCAGATAAGCTTCTTTGAGATCCAAGGTTACCCAGCCAAGAGTCCTTGTCTAACATTGGTAGAAACTGATGCAAAGTGAGCATTTTGAACTTTGGAATTACCAAGAAAGGAGTTCAGAATTGATAGATCTAGGATAGGATGCCAGGTGCCTTCTTTTTTTGGAAAAAATAAAAGTCTGGAATAGAAGCCCTGGCCTACATGCTGAGCAGGAACTAATTCTATTGCCCCCAGATGTTAAGACAAAATTTGCTTTTCTACTTCTGCCCTTTGGTTTGGAGGAGTGTCCGGGAATCCTTTGGACACTGGAAAGGTGCGGAAAGAAAACCTGTGCCCTAGGGGTACAGTTCTGAGTACCCATTTGTCATCTGTGATGGTGCCGCAGACATTTGCAAAAATGGCCAACCTTCCCCCTAAAGGAAACTCCTGGCAAGCAGAACAGGCAGAAGTTGGACAGAGTCATTGAGAATGCTTGGATTGAGATGTAGGCTTAGAACTTCCCACCTTAGAAGTGGAAGCAAGCCATCGCTTAGACCTTTGAGGGGTAGCCACCTGCCCCCTAGAAGATTTGTAGCCTCTAGTCCTAGAACGGTTCTGTCTGCTGGTTTCAGGAAACATCCAACTCTTAGAAGGGTTATTCCTGCTGAAGTGAGGAGGTTGAACTTGCAGAAAGTCTAACTGTTTGCACAGACTTGGCCTTATCCTCCATCTTTTTAAGCATTTCCTCTGCTTTGCTGCCAAAAAAGACTGTCCTTATGTAAAGGTACATCCAAAAGCTTAGACTTGACAGGCTCTGGAAGGGGCTTGTTCCCTGAGCCAAGCATATCTTCTGATAACAGATTCAGTAGCTGTCACCCTGCAGGAAGCTTCTAGAATGTCAAAACCACAACATAATAAATGTTTATTGACCAGACTGGCAGAATTCAGCAAATCCTGCATATCCTCTCTGCCAAAAGAGGCACACTTGCAATCTTTGACTTAAAAGCCTCCAAGGTGTGCTGCTGATACTTAAGCATATGAAAAAGGCAATTAGTAGACCTAATCGCAAGTGTGGCAGAGGTTTAAACTTTCTTACCCACCTACCTAGGTTCCCAGATTCCCTGTCGGAAGGAAAGTACAGTTTTGTACCTACCATAAATGTAGATGTTCAAGTGTTCACCCTGCTGCAGTCATCACACTTGGGTTATCCTGTCGTCAGGCGGTCCCGCAGTCAGTCGGATTCCCAAAGTCTTGGTCAGACGTCAGTTGCTGTCACCTCATCCCTGACGTCAGTGCGCCAGCGGTACATATACTGCAACAGACACCATTTTCTTCAGTTTTTCTTGCCCCAGACGTCAGGTGCCCCCAAAAAGGTGATCAAAATTAGTACCAAATGGTGTGAACACTGTACAAACACAAAATCCCTTCAGCTATAAGCAAATACATCAGTAAGGCATAGCAGAGATTTAGCCAAAAGATCAGAGGGGTTGGAGGGAGGGTAACCTGGACTGCAGCAGGGTGAACACTCGAACATCTACATTTATGGTAAATACAAAACTGTACTATGTTCATCGTGTTACCCCTACTGCAGTCATCACACTTGGGTTGAGTCCCAAAGCTAAGGCAGGGTGGAGGTATCATAGAGGGTTAGTGGAGGCAATGAGACCCTGTAGAACTGCAGTGGCGAAGCCTGCCCTGGACTTAGAATAAAGAGGTAGGTGATGGTGTTTGGTGAAGGTGTGTACAGAACTCCAAGTTGCAGCTTCTAAAATTTCCTTGGTAGAGACCCCTCTGAGAAAGGCTGTAGAGGTAGCTGTTGTCCTGGTAGAGTGGGATCTAACGGTAGTAGGAACTGGTTTCCCATGATTGGTATAACAGAACCGTATGCAATGGCCTACCCATTTAGAAATGGTTTGTTTGGATATAGCCCTCCCTTGAGAAGCTGTAGCATAGGATACAAAGAGCTGGTCAGTTTTTCTGAAAGCCTTAGTTTTGTCCAAGTAGTACCGAAGCTGCCTGTGAATGTCCAAGGAATGCAAGAGTCTCTCACCTTTGTTCCGTGGATTGGGAAAAAGTGGGTAGATGGATGGTTTGATTTAAAGCTACACTGGAAACCACCTCAGGCATGAAGGAAGGATTAGTTCGTAGAGAAACTCTGTCTTGATGAAAAATGAGGAAAGGTTCCACTACCATTAGTGCCTGTAATTCTGAGACTCTCCTAGCAGAAGTTATTGCCAGGAACAGGGCAGTCTTCCAAGATAGGAACTGAAGGTCTGCAGAGAAAGCTGGTTCAAAGGGAGGTAAGGTTAGTTTTTCCAGAACAAAGTTGAGGTCCCATGTTGGTGTAGGAGCTCTTCTAGGTGGTCTAATGTTTTTGCCCCTCTGAGGAACTGCTTTAGAAGAGGATGTGAAAATAAAGGTGGATTCGTGTCATAGTGAGCTGAAATAGCTGAAGCATGGAATTTAATTGAGGAGAAGGAAAGTCCTTTGTGCAACATCTCTGCTAAATACTGCAGAATGTGAGGCATATGAGGCTGAGTTGTGTCTTGGCCTTTAGCTTGGTTCCAGGCAGAAAACCTTTTCCATTTGTCCGAGTAAGCCTTCCTGGTGCTTGGCCTCCTGGCTTCCAAATAACATCCAGAACTGCTTGTGAAAGAGGGGCTGGTTGGATGTTTAAAAGATTCGCCATGCAGCCAGGTTTAAGGTTTTTAGCTGGCTGTGTAGAATCTGTTTGTTTTGCTGCGTGAGCAGATGAGGTATTTGAGGCAATATCCATGGTGGGCTGAGCGCCATATTCTTCAATAGCGGGTACCAGTGCTGGTGTGGCCAGTCTGGGGCTATGAGAATCATTCGAGGTTTCTCCTTTTTGACCTTTAAAAGAACCTTTGTGAGAAGAGGTAATGGAGGAAAGGCATATGCTGTCAGGTTTTTCCACTGAAGGAGAGAGCGTCCACTTTCCAAGCTTGATGGTGGATGTCCTTGTACAAAATTTTGTCAGTTGGTAGTTTTGAGGACTGGCAAACAGGTCTATATTTGGTAGGCCCCATTTTTGAGTTATTGTAAATATTTGTGGGTCTAGCTTCCACTCGTGGGGATCTTTGATGTTTCTGCTTAGATAGTCTGACAATGTGTTTTTCTGTCCTGGCAGGAATTGAGCTTGTAACTGGACTTGGTAAGCCAGAGCTGTGTTCCATAAGATTATTGCTTGCCTGCAAAGAGGATAGGAATGTGCGCACCCTTGTTTGTTTATGTACCACATTACTGTGGTGTTGTCCGTCTATTGCAAGTTGTCCTTGATATAGAAGATCCTTGAAGGCTGTCGGAGCTTTCTGTACAGCTAGTATCTCTTTTTGATTTATGTGCAGTTTTCTTTGTTCTGCAGTCCATAGGCCTTGAATGCATTGCCCTGCCATGTGTGCCCCCCAGGCATAGTCTGAAGCGTCTGTTGTGATAGTTTGCCTGGTTGGGGGCAAGGTGAAAGGCTGACCCTTGTTGAGGTGACATGCCTGTGCCCACCATAGAAATTCCTGTTGAAGGCAGGGAATGAGAGATATCACTGTGTCCAAGCTGTGGCTGTGTTGAGACCATACACTTTTTAGGTACCACTGTAATTTCCTCATATGCAATTTTGCAAATGGTATTATCAGAATGCAAGATGCCATGAAGCCCAAAATCTGCAGAATTTTTCTTGCAGTTAATTGGGTCTTTGTTGCCATTGTCTCAAAATATTGAGTCAGTTGTAGTTGCTTGTCTGGTGTAAGATAAGCCTTCTAGGCCATTGTGTCCAAGCTGGCACCCAGGAATGTCATTTTTTGTGAGGGTACTAGTTTTGACTTCTTTTCGTTTACTGTGTACCCCAGACAATTTAGTAGATGCTTCACAAAAGCCAGATGATGTAAGAGAATGTCTTTTCTTTCTGCTTGGATGAGGCAGTCATCCAGGTATGGATATATCTTAATTCCTCTTTGTCTGCAGTATGCAATTACTGGTGCCAGGCATTTTGTGAAAACTCTGGGCGCAGTAGATAAGCCAAAGGGCAGTGCAGAGAATTGGTAGTGGGTTGAACCTGCAATGAAACGGAGGTACCTTCTTCAACTTTGTCTGATAGGGACATGCAGGTATGCCTCCTTGAGGTCCAACGTTACCAGCCATGCTTCCTTGCCCAACATGGGAAGTAGCCGCTGTAGTGTTAGCATCTTGAATTTTGGGACTTGTAGGTAAGTGTTTAGAATTGAAAGATCCAGAATTGGTCTCCAAGCATTGTCCTTTCTGGGTACTAGAAAGAGCCTTGAGTAAAATCTTTGGCCTTGCTCTTGAATCTGTACCCGCTGAATGGCTCATGGCCATGAGAGCTGTAATTTGTTTTTGAGCCTCTGCCCTTTGATTTAGTGGCAGGTTTGGCATTCCTCTTTTCATTGGCAAGGTGTGGAAGTGGAATCTGTATCCTCGTAAAATAATGTCTAGGACCCATTTGTCCTTTGTGACCATGTGCCAGTTGTCTGCAAAAAGTGCTAGTTTTTCCCCCAAGGGGGCTAACAAAAGAGCTTTGTTTGGCCAGTCGAGGTGCAAGTCATTGAGTTTGCCTTCTGGTGGGTTGAGACCTGTCTTCTCCTCCTTTCTGGGTTGGAGTGCTCCATTGGCGAGGTTTATACTGGGCTTGTGGTTGCCCTCTGCCCCTTGGGCGCCTGTATTTACCCCTCTGAGGTCTGTCAGTGGCTGGAAAGGACCAATTTTTTGTTGGCCAGTTTCTGCTGAAGCGAGGGGGTTGTACCTGTAGGAAATCTTTGATTGTCTGCACTGATTTCGCCTTATCTTCCATTTTCTTTAGCACTTCTTCTGCTTTAACTCCAAAAAGAACATCCTGCTGTAAGGGTGCATCCAGTAGTTTTGCTTTGACATGATCAGGTAGACTTTGTTCCTTTAACCAGGCATGCCTACGTATAACTGATCCAGTGACAGCTGCTCTGCAGGAGGCCTCCAAAGAATCAAACCCACATTGTAAGGTATGTTTGCCCATCTGCTCGGTGGCGTGCAATAAATCCTGTACTTCTTTCAATTCAGATTGTTGGGGAAGGGAGGTAATATTTTGTTTTAACTGAGAGATTAGAAACTGCTGATACTTGAGCATATGAAATCGACAATTTAGTGCCCTCATAGCTAATGTGGCTGAGGTGTAAACCTTTTCCCCCCACCTGTCTAGTGCTCTTGAATCCCTCTCAGAAGGTATTGGGTTTTTAGCCATGGAAGCCTTAGCCCCCTTGGGACCTTGGGAGATGGTCTCTGGGTCAGCTACTGGGCTTTTGTAAAGAAATTTGTGGGAATCAGGTACTCTGTAGTATCTGTCAGGCTTAGCCGGAGCAGGAGGTAGAGAGTCTGGGTTGAAACTGGATTCTAAATAGACATCATCCACAATGTCCAAAACAGGTGGGATGGCTAGAGGTCTGTGTTGGGGGAGTAAAAGAAACTCTGAGCCTTTTCTTGGAATCAGAGAGATCCTGACCTTCCCAGTGGAAATGTTCCCTCAGTGTGTAAATTTTCCCCAAAAGAATAATCTTCAGGAGGGGAAGCTGAGGGAATAGAGTCCTCAGCATCAGAATCTTCATAAGGAGAGTAGGAATAGTCTTGGTCTTCAGAGGAATCCAAAGAAATAGACAGTTGCTCAGAAGAAGCAGAATCTTCCTCTTTGTCTAGGCCTTTTGTCAGGAGGAGGCTGTGAACCCCTGATAAGAGAAATCAAATCTTCATCCATTTTGAGCATCTGTTTCCTAGGCATAGGGCCTTGAACAGGAGACTGAAGTGTAGTCTTTTTAGCTTTAGGAGGAGTCTTAGATTTAGAAAACGTTTTGACTGAGTCGTCTGTCTGAAAACGCCCGCAGAAACCAATGGCGTTTCCGAAGCACCGACGTCCTTAGAAGGTATATCGTCGGAAGGGCCTGAAGTAAAAGGCTGCGCCAGCCTAGTACATTCCGTCAGAATATCCGTAGCGGTCTCGGGTTCCAGGACTGCGATAGTCAGGGGCTGCGTCGGAGCCTCACTGATAACCGGAGACCGGATCAACCGAGGCCTTGGAATCGGGTTTAGGCCTTGGCCGTCGGTCCTTGTCCCTGCGTTTTTTGTGCACGCCGGTAGTTTGTAGCTCCGACGGCATGTTATAGTTAAATTTTCTACCAAAAAAAAGTGTTGTGCGAAATCAAATCGCCTTTTAATAGTACGCTTATTAAACCTAGCACAAAAACGACAAGAAGTGACGTCGTGATCAGGGCCTAGGCAAGGTATGCAATAAAAATGAAAATCCTTGAGGTATTTGCTTCCCACAAGAAATGCAATTGTTAACTTTTTCTGACAATGGTCTGAGGCAAGAAAAGTTTCCCCAACGAGGTACTTAGCTTTATAGAAGACTTCGGTCTGAAATTCGAATTCGATAATCTCATGAATCGGCCGACCGGCACTTGCGAACTGCTTCTGCTTCAGGCACAGTGCGGCAAGACTGTAGAAAATGGCGTCAGCTGCAGTATATGTACCCCTGGCGCACTGATGTCAGGGATGAGGCGACAGCAACCAACGTCGGACCAAGACTTTGGAAATCCGGCCGACTGCGGGACCGCCTGACGACAGGATAACCCCAAGTGTGATGATTGCAGCAGGGTAACACGATGAACATCAGGATTTTTGGTAACAGTGGCCTTAACTCCTTTAGGCCCTTGAGAAATAACCTCTGGGTCAGCTAGCAGATTCCTAAAAAGAAACAAATGAGAATCAGGGACTCTATAAATAGTTTTTCTGGGAGCAAGAGGAACAGAATTCGGAGTCAAGGAATTTTCCAGAAAAACATCAACCACTTCAACACTGGGGGAATAGCTAGAGGCTTATGCTGAGGCAAACCCAAAAACTCCCTGATCCTTTTCTTAGATTGGGGATAATCCTGACTTTCACATTTAAAATTCTCCCTAAGAGTATTCAAAGCATCACCAAAAAAGAGAAATCCTCTGGAGAAGAAGCAAAAGGAATGGATTCCTCTGTATCTGAATCCTCAAAAAGGAGAACAAAACTGAGAAACGTCCTCATCAGCAGAAATGCTAGAAGTATCAGAACCTGAATAAGATAAAACTTCTGGAGAGACATCCCTACCCCTTTCTGAAGGAGGAGGCTGTGAACCCTTAACAGTCAAAAGGTCATTAGCCATTTTAACCATTTGAGATGGAGGGGAATGTGAGGATGCTGGAGCCTGTTTCTTCACAGGCTTACGACTGGAGGATTTACTTGCAAGTCTGAAGGACTCAGGAGGCTTGGCTAACGTCAAGGTAGAGGTAGTCGGTATGAGCCTGCTGTCAGAACGAAGAACAGTGCCAGTTTAGCAGCTCCGGATTCAGCTAAAGAGGCAACAGGCGGAAGGTCCGAAGAGAAAATGGAAACCGGAGGCCTGGGGGACTATGAAATGGTCTCAACAGAGGCCTGCAGTTGAAAATCCGTGGACTGCACGGGCTAAAAAGGCACCTCACTGGCTACCAACTTATCAGAAGACTCGACTCTCTGGAGCCTGTCACGGTCCTTATCCTTACACTTATTAGGAATATCTGAAGCCTGAAGACCAGCGGATGCCATACTGACAAACTTAGGCCACACTCCAAAATGCTTAGCTAAAAGCTTAGCCCGACAACTAATAGTATGTGGATTAAAGGTGGGAGGGTGGCGTAATGGTGAAGGTGTTTACCTTAGCAGCACAAGGTGCAGGGTTTGAGTCTCATAGGGGGTAATTGGCTAGGCTCAAAATGATTCATGAGGGCAGTTAGCCTAGTACTAATCTATGAATCTATAAAGGAAACCGATCACAATTAGGAACGTTGTGGTCAAGGCCTAAACAAATACAATAGGAATGAAAATCTCGATGGGGAATCTTTCCACAGGCAAGACAATTATTAACTTTTCCTGACATTCGTTAAGGCAAGAAAAGAGGATCCCCAACGGGGTACTTAGCTGTAGCGGACTTCAACTTTGTAGTTTGAAACAAAAAAGGTGAACGGCCTATCGGCACTCGTGCAAAATTGCTTCTGCTTCGGGCTCCGTGGCAAGGAAGACTGAGGAAATGACGTCAGCTGCCTCCTTTTGTATCGGACGTTCTGACGTCCTTTACAACTGACAGCTGATGTCATACTTACCTTTGGTATTCTGGCCGATCGAGGGCCACCGGGAGCCGGATAACCCATTGGTTAGGACTGCAACAGTGAAACACGAACATCCACATTTTTCCTCCCTTCTGGTTCCTGGAGTAGGACCTCTGGGGATTGGAAAAGTGTATGCCCACAGCAGACAAGGTCTGTCTGTCTTTCTCACTACGTGCAAGTCTCTATCATACTTTGGGTCCAAAAAGTGCAGATTCGTCGACAGGAGCCTTGACGAAGGAAGATTTATATGGTCTGCGAAGTCACACAACCGCATCCAAGCATTACATCTCATGACAATGCCTGATGCGGCAGCTCGAGCTGCTCCCTCAGTAGTGTGAGATATCAAATGCATGGAGGAGTACGAGATGGATTCAAGGGTAGCTAGCTGAGAGGCGGCAGTATCACGCACCTCATCAGGCACTACCCCCACCAAAGAGGAAGGCAGTTCGGAAATTAGGTCTCTTGGAGGTGAGTAAAGTGTGCCAGATAGTTCAGCAACCGAATGGCGAAGGTCGCTGAAGCATAGGTCTGCTTCCCTAGTCTGTCCATGGTCCGGGACTCCCTGCTCGGGAGGATGGAGAGTGGAACTATCTTCTGCCAGTTCCATCTTGGTGGCTGCCGCTACGACCATAGGATCAACTGTCAACTGCTTGGACCAGTAGGGCTGGTCTTCAGGTGTAGATAAAATTTTGTCTGGCCTCCAGGGGGGCAGGTTCTACGTTGTCCAGGGCCTTCCAGGCACACTGCACAATAAGTTTAAACAAGGTCATCTGCCAGTGGGGTCACCCAGGAAATAGCTGGCCGGGCACAGAAGGCCTGCAAGAACACAGATTCCTCAGAAAAAGGGTTAGAGGACTTCCAGTCTTCCCCATTGCTTGAGGATTTCGAGAATGTCTCCAAATGAGACGTCTGGGGGAGACCGTGGGGACCCTTCCCCTCATCACAATCAGGGTCTTTGGTGATAGATTCCTCCGGGGAATCAAGGTGCTTCCTCTTGCACCATTTCGTCTGGGGTGGCTCCCCAGTGGGATCTTCTGAGGAGGACTCTGGAGAAGGGGTTCCCTTCAACCTTCAAAGGGAGTTCTTGCAACTCCTGTGCCCGGGGTCCCGAAATAGAGGGTTGGGAGAGGTGCATGCTAGGGGGAGCTCTGATATGGAGGTCATTGGTGCAGACTGTGAAACTTCGGAGCGAAGGACCCTCTCCATCACCTGGACAGCAGGCCCGCCCGAGCAGGGATGGGAGCCCGGAACCGGGAAGGACAACCTCGGAACCAGGGTCACACCCAGCCCCGAGGAGCCCACCTCCAGGTGAGGAGCTCCGAGAGGACTGGAAGCCGGAGCAGTGGACAGACGGCACCAGCGACAAAATAGATGCCGGGCTAGGTACCAAGGTACAGCGGTCCATGCACTGCTCAGAGAGACCATCTGCTCCACCGAAGCCAATGCAGCAAGGGTGGTCGGTGCAGACAGGTGAAAAACTGCTGTCGGAGCAGAGACAGCATGCACCGGTGTGGACATTGGTGCCGGGATCTGGGTAGTGGCCGGAGGATAAAAACAGGGGAAGATGTAGTAAAAGATTCCGAGCCAAGAAGGACGGAAGGTCTAGCTGGAATGGGTAATCCCCTAGCTGCCAGAAGCTGGTCCACAACCCGCACTAGATCTAATTCAGATGAACTCCTAGTGATCTAAAGGAAGTTGCTGAAGGAGAATTGGGTCTTTCTAGAAAGGGGCTAAACCTCTGTCCCAAAAAAGGGTCGCAAGTTGGAGAGCATCTTGTCCTTGGCAGATATTAGAGTTTTAAAGCTGAAGAAACTGCCAGGACTGTGGCAGGGGATGGTGCCAAAACAGGTAAACAGGTACAGTCATCGGTGCCAATGTCGGATCCAAGGATAGCACCGTCAGTGGTGCCGAGGTTGGAACCGAAACAGGGGCGAAAATCATGGATGGCACAGAGGGAGAAGAGATGGAGCCTGGTGCTGAAGAGGTCTGAGCAGAGGGTGCTGGTGAAGCACGGAGCAGACTCGGTTCCTCAACTGAAGGAAATGCAGGAACAGAACGACTCTATTTTTCCTTATATATTTTGGTCTTTGGAGGGGGTGAGACCTCAGACCCAGATAGAGCCTCCGAAAAGGTGTCTTGATTAAACCTTTTAAAATACGTTTTTTACATTTTGCTAGGGGGTACGATTATTAAAATTAGTACAAATGTCACAGTCAGCTTTAATATGATCCACACCCAAACAGTAGAACCAACGAGCATGTGTATCAGAGTTAGGCATCTTACACCCGCACTTGTCACACTGTTTAAACCCCAACTTAGCTTTATCAGACATAGTAAGGCAACAAGGCTATCCTATAGAAAAAAACAAAATAAGGGAGAGAAAAAAGGTAAGAGAATACCAATGACAGTACTTAAAAAATACCACAAGTGAAGGCCCGTCAAAGGCAGGAGAAAGGGACAGTACCAGTAATGGTAGAAATTAAATTACCAAGGTAAAGGGTAGGGAATAGAATTAGGTTATAGGAGACCGTGATAAAAAGCTAGACTGACTAAAAAATAAACAATTTTGAAGAGAAACTGTTTTAGAAATAAATTTCTACTTAGCTTTGAGAGAAATGGCTAGCACGTCTGACTAGGAACGCGGCAAACGTGATCTGGAGTAACTAGGGGCGGGGCATTATGGGTAGGTCATAGCTGAGAGTTTTTGGATGGCGCAAACTTGGAAACGGCCGTATCGGTTCCGAAGAAGGAACAGAGGTCCTAACAGTAATTAATGAACAAAGATTTACAACATCAGATCATCTGTTTGTAGCATCCATACGTGGTTGCTTGAAATAGTTCTGCTTAGGTAATCTGCCTGGAAGTTGTGCAAGGATGGAACGTAGGCTGTCTGAAAGATGATCCTCCGAGAGGTAGCCAGTTCCCACACTCGCAGAGCTAGTCTGCATAGAAGGTAGGACTTGGTCCCTCCCTGCTTGTTGAGATACTGCAGGACTGTGGTGTTGTCTGTGAGTATCTTTAAAGGGCCCTGCTCCAGGTTGGGCTGGAAGGCCTGTAGCGCGAGGAGGATGGTTCTTATTTCTCTGACATTTATGCGATCTCGTTTGTCTGTCCACAAACCTTGAAACCCCCCCCCCCCCGAGTTGCTCCCCAGCCCAGATATGGAGGAATGTGTGTGCATGGTCGAGGAGGGAAGAGAGTGTTTGCAGAGGGAGTCTTGGGTTCTGGGCTACCTGAGCCACCCACCATCTCAGTTCCTGATGTAAGCAAAGGGATACTGAACTCTAGTGGGTGGAAGTGCTGGGTCCACACCGACTGGAGGTACCACTGAAGTTTCCTCATGTGCATCCTTGCTGGGGGCAACATGGGAATGGTAGCTGCCATGTTACCTAGAAGTCTCAGAAATTGTCTTGCAGTCAGTTCTGTTGATTGTAGGGCAGCGAGAAGGTGGTACGAGAGGGATACCACCTTTTCTGCTGGAAGGAAGACCTTCATGAGGTCTCTCCTGATCCTGCAACCCAGGAAGACAATGTCCTGTGTGGGGTTGAGGTGGGATTTTGGAAAATTTATCATGAATTCAAGAGACTGTAGGAGTACCAGAAGGTCCTGAGTGACGGAGAAAAGTTTCCTGGTCTTCTGCCCGAATTAGAAGGTAGTCTAGGTAAGGGAATAACTGCATCCCCTTTGCCCTGCAGTAGGCAATGACTGGAGCCAGGCATTTTGTAAATATCCTGGGGGACAGTAGAAAGCTCAAAGGGCAAAGCACAGAACTGAAAGTGAGATGAGCCTGCCAGAAATCGCAGTATTTCCTGAAGGTTGGCTATACAGGTATGGGAAGAAGGTAAGCATCCTTTATGTCCAGGGTTGCCATAAAACCCTGAGGAAGGATGAGTGGAAAGAGTAGGTAGGGTGAGCATCCTGAAAGTAGAACTTTTAGGAAGGGGATGGGTTGAGGTGCGAGAGGTCTAGAAATCTGCCACCATGGTCCTTCCTTTCTGGGTACCAAAAAGATTTTGGAGTAGAATCCTTTTCTTTTTGATTGTATAGGTACTGGTTCCATGGTGCATTTTAGTAGCAGGGTTTGCTAAACCTAATGGAGGAGGGGTAGTTGACTGGGAGGAGGCTGTGGTATGCCCAGCCTTGAGGGGGGGGGGGGTGATCCAGGACATGAAGTAGCCATTCTGTATGATGGACAGAACCCATTTGTCTGAGGTAACGAGTAACCACATGGAGACCGTGAGAGAGACAAGCAAATAGGGGTATGGATGAGGGGGGGTGGGGGCTGAAATTTTGGCAGGCAGTCAGACACTACTTGCCCTATCAGGAAAGGGAGGCCTTTGGCTGGAAGACTGAAGGCCTAGCCTGAGGAGGCTGTCTTCTAGGGGGTCTTCTAGATTGGGGATGGGGGGGCTACAGGCCTGAAGGTTTCTTTGCAGGGTAGTTCCTCTGGAACTTTGGAATATGCAAGACTAGGATGCGTTTTAGGTCCTGTAATTCTTTTCCTTTCTGTTGCAAGGATGTAAACAGGTCAGCCACTTTTGCACCAACAAGTGCTGAATGATCCAAGGGTGCGTCAAGGAGTTTGGCCCTGAAGTCATCTGGGAGAGGCTGAAGTCACAGCCATGAGTACCTTCTTAGTACTGAAGCTGATGCAGCTGACCTGGCTGAGGCTTCAGCTGCATCATAACTGCATCTTAAGGAGTCTACTCACTTGAGAGATGAGGGCTATAAGGGAAGACATCCAGGAAGCTTTGGCTGCACAAACAGGGATGTCATCTAAATCCTTAGTGGCTTTGTCCAGCAGAGCTAAGGAGTATTTGGTCATATGAATTTGGTAGTTGGTGGCTCTAAATGAGAGAGGGTAGCAGAGGTGTAGATTCTTTCCCAACCTCTCCACAGTCTTGCTGTCCTTGGCAGGGAGGATAGTAGTGGTAGAAGGAGCTTGGGAGGCCCTATCCATAGATATGGAGAAATTTCTCCATCTCAAGAACTTTAGAGTTTGTCTGCTCTATGTGGGGCTGGAGGTTGGGAATCCAGGTTAATGGATGCGGAGGCAAATGCATCCAGGAATGCAGGCTGAACAGGAGGGATGGCAGAAGGACTGGGAGAGTCCATTTGAATAAGGTGATAAAACCTCTTCTGTACTTCACTCATATCAGAGGATAGCCATTTAAAGTAAACTAGTCTTTCAACTTAATAGTTCCCCCAAAGGTTAGATCCTCTACAGGGTAGTCAGGTTCAACGGAGCCCTCCTCAGGAGATCCATATCCCAGTGAGGATGAGATTTGGGAGGAGTACGAGAGTCCTCAGAGAAATCAGACAATTCCTCTTCTTCAGGCTTATCTACCCTCCTTTCAGGGATGAGAGGTCTGTGACTAAGGAGGGGAAGACCAGTGGCAGAGGCTTCAACATAAGGCCGAAGGGCCATAAAGGCAAGCCCTGCCAATCAGGCATACTTTCAGAGGCCAGAGTAAGGGGTCTTTTCTGCTTTTTCTTTAAAAGGCCTTACTGGTGTCTGGCTAGAGACAGGTCTAGGGTCAGACATCAGGATGGCAGAAACAAGAGTCTAAAGGGCCCAGAGTGAACACTGGTCCCCCCCCCCCGGCATCTAAGGCAGGAGCCGGTATATCCTCTGTGGACTTGTCCGCTCGAGATTGTGCGGCTTCCTCACAGGTACCTGCTTTATCCACACCAGCGGATGCCGGATCCTTAGCCAAGCTGACAGACTACAAACTGAGGTACGGCTGAGAGATGCGCAGCTGATGAAGTAGGTTTTCTTCCTAAGCGGTTCAGACAGGGCATCAAAAGCAGCTTCCATCCCAAACGCTATTTGTTTCAAGCGCCGATTCTCTAAATACAAATGTTAATGCCTGCAAACAGCGGCATAAGGTCTTAGGGACAAACGATTGGCAAATGGTGCAGATCTGCTGACCGCACTTGCCCTTACCGGATGACATGAACAGACAATATATATATATATATATATATATATATATATATATATATATATATATATATATATATATATATATATATAAATATATATATATATATATATATATAAAAACAAAGTATGACTGAAAGATATATATATATAAAAAACAAAGTATGACTGAAAGAATCCCCAACGTGGTACTTAACTGAATCTTTTTGTGAATAGGCATCCGCGAGAAGCAGAGCACCTGGCGTACCACTGGCAGCTGAAAAGTTTTGAGGGCTGGTGCGTGCAGACGTCACATTTATAGCCCATGTTCCTGTAGCCTCAGATGTCTGACGCACCAAGAGGGACTGAAAATCTTTGAAAACCTGGCCGAACGAACTGGAGAGGAAGAAGGGTAAACCCAAAAGTAGAACACTGCAACATTGGAATAGAAGGACACCAGAGTACTGGCCACTGTACTATAGTTCTACAGATGACACACAGGCTAAATGTTAAATAAGCAGAAGTCTGTCACGAGGGAAATGCGCTCCACTTATAAAGTTTTAAGTGCCTGGAATTGAGAAAGTTAAACTGAATCTCTAATATTGCAAAATATTAAAAATTACACAATAGGGTAAAACAGAATGAAGGACCTGGATGCTCATGTAGAGAATGGGGACAGGTGGCTAGTTGTGACACAGACAAGGCTCCTGAAGTTGAGACTGA